>NC_058407.1:69999603-70004613 GCF_002201575.2 Neomonachus schauinslandi
GAGGTCTAAAAGATACTGCAAACTGGCAAATGTAATCTATCTAGAAAATAATTAAAATGAAAATTAAGTACATAAATAATATATGGGACACAGGAAAAATTATTTCTAAAAATTTCATTACTAAAATAGAGTTAAAATGAGTTAACATTCAACTGAATTTAATAAAAGAACAACAAAATAAACGTTAAGGAAAGCTGGAAAAGGTAATCTAAAAAGATAAAGATAGGAAGTAATAAATTGGAAAATAGTTAAGACAAAATCAAGAGCTGGTTTTTTGATAAAAAGAAAAATAGACTAGCTAACAACTTTCTTTTTAACAAAGGGAGAAAATACAAAAATCAAATTAGGATTAAGAAAAATAAAGCAACTATAGATATAAATAATATTAATATAACTGTAAGAGAATGGTTGGCACAAATACATTGTTTTCTAGGAAAAAGCAGATAATAAAAACTGATCCGAGTAGAGACTGAAACCCTAAACCTACCAGGCTCAGATGGTTTTACAAATGACTTCTTTCAAACCTTTATGGAACAGGTGATTTCACTGATACTAAACTGACCTCGAGGAAATAGAATTGAGGCTTCCTATTTTTAAAATAACAGAATCTACCACAGCGTAAAGTTGCTAAGAAGATTAAACAGGTTAGTGTAAATACAATTCTTAGAACAATGCCTGATATATAGAAAGCATTCAATAAATGTTAGTGTCACAAAAATAGAGCAGTAGAGCAGACATGAAATTGCTAACACCCGATAGAGATAATCATAATAAAATAAAACTATAGATCAGTTCTATCTAAGAATATTGATGCAGAAATCCAGTAGTACATTATAAAATATACTATATAACGATTAAGTAGAATTTATTCCAGGACTGCAAAGATGTATTAGAATGCTCTTACTATAATTCAACATACTAGTTGATAAAAGGAGGAAAAACTGTATGATCATCTCAGTAGATCTTGAAATACTGTTAATAAAATTGTACATTTAGTCCCGAAAAGTCTTTAATAAAACCTTTGCAATTAAAATATGCACCTCAAAACCATAGTCAGGAAAGTAGTTCATGGAAATATATTAGAAATAAAGTGAGGGGCGCCTGGGTGGCTCAGTCGTTGAGCGTCTGCCTTCGGCTCAGGTCATGATCCCAGGGTCCTGGGATCGAGCCCCACATCGGGCTCCCTGCTCGGCGGGAAGCCTGCTTTTCCCTCTCCCACTCCCCCTGCTTGTGTTCCCTCTCTCGCTGTGTCTTTCTCTGTCAAATAAATAAATACAATCTTTAAAAAAAAAAAAAGAAAGTGAAATTAATAGAAACAAGGCAAAAATATTATCTTATCACTTTTGACTTTGTTCTAGATGTGCTAAATAGAGAAGCACGATATAGAAGTAATCCCCTAACCCTTTGGATAATTATCCAGTGCTTTGTTCTGGGCATTTAGTTACTGTGTGTTCACTGGCTATTTTGCTTTACTGAATTTTCACCCATTTTCCAGTAACTTCTAACCCACAGTCTTAAAGTGTTTTGGGTTTGCTTATTTTAGTAGTTTTCACATTTAAAAAAAAATCTCAATTTTGTTTGGAACTCTAATTAGTAAAGCAAAACAGAGCTGCTTTGGTTGCAGAGGAGGGGTTAGGGAACTCTTCCTGATGAGTTCTGGGAGTACTATATGCAGCTTTAAAAATGACAACTCTAAGGGCATCTGGCTGGCTCAGTCGATAGAGCATATGACTCTTGATCTCAGGATTGTGAGTTCAAGCCCCATGTTGGACATGGAGCCTACTTAAAAAAAAAAAGTTAAAAAATAAAAAAATTACAACTCTGTTCTGTCTTACGCAGTTTTCTATGTTGCAGTCCTTTACAGTGATATAAAACAATTGTTTTATAAAATATGGTCACCAATTTGGTAAGATCTTATTTTTGGCAGCTTTCGATTCTTCTTTGGTTATGGTAGATATTAAATTAGAAGCAGCTTGGGATTGGGAGTTGTGAATGTGATCACTTAATTTCACAATGCGCAGATATATCAAGAAGTGGTAACTGATAATGAGACAGGAGACCAAAGAATTACCAACTAGAATGACAGAACATTCTGGAACTGCCCTCTCAAATAAGGGGAGATGGCCAAAACATCTTAATGGCTATGTGGATGAGACATGTTGTGTGTAGTTCTGAATGGTGACTCTTGAGTCATGATGACCACACAACATTGTGACCTGTAGAAAGCATGTGCTGTTGAAAGTCAAATACTGCATGATCTCATGTATATGAGGAATCTAAAAAAGTTGAACTCATAGAAGCAGAATAGAATGGTGGCTGCTGAGGAGTGGGAGAACTGGGAAATGTTGGTCAAAATGCACAGTTTAAGTTATGCAGGATAAAAAGGTTCTGGGGAATCTAATGTACAGCATGGTGACTATAGTTAATATTGTATTGTATACTTGAAATTTGTTAAAAGAGTAGATCTTTAATGTTCTCACCAGCACCACCACAACAAAAAGTCGATGGATAAGTTAATTAGCTTGATTATGACAGTGTATTCATATATGAAAACATTTTATACCTTAATTATATACAATTTTTGTTTGTCAAATGCACGTTAATAAGGCTGGGAAAAAAATTATGGACTTTAGAGTCAGGCAGACTGGGAATTGAATATGACTTGGAATGTGACCATGGCAGCTTTCTTAAACATTTTGAGTCTTAGTTTCCTCATCATGTGATAAGGGATTTGAAATGAAAGGAGTAAGTGGATGTAGAGGTTAGTTTGATTCTTGGCACACATAAGACACCCTTCATAGCTTTTATATGTTACATTGTTTACTAAGACAGTGAAGCATGTAACAAATTTTAGGAACAAAATTTAAAGATTTGGGTTTTTTAAATGTATGCTTTAGTTAGCTAGAAAATCAGTTTTATTTAAACACTTCATTCTCAGTTACTCATAACTAAAATCTTGCTACATTTCATTTTTTAACTGAAGTATAATTAACATGCAATATGCATAGGTCTCATATTTTCAGTTTGACTGCATTTAACTTTGAATATTAATGTAGTAGTATCTTTCTTTTTTTCTTTCTTAAGATTTTTATTTATTTGACAGAGAGAGACACAGCGAGAGAGGGAACACAAGCAGGGGGAGCAGGAGAGGGAGAAGCAGGCTTCCCGCTGAGCAAGGAGCCTGATGTGGGGCTCGATCCCAAGACCCTGGGATCATGACCTGAGCCAAAGGCAGATGCTTAACGACTGAGCCACCCAGGATCTTTCATTTGCATCAGACTACTACTAGTGAATTGCTAAATATCGTTGGTAACTGTTATAACTTAGTAAATTCTATGTTAAGAAAACTCTTTTATGGGGATTCCTGGGTGGCTCAGTCGGTTAAATGGCTGCCTTCAGTTCAGGTCATGATCCCAGGGTCTTGGGATCGAGTCCCTCATTGGGCTCCCTGCTCAGCAGGAAGCCTGCTTTTTCCTCTCTCTCTCGCTATCTCTGTCACTATCTCTGTCTATCTCTCTCTCAAATAAATAAATAAAAATCTGAAAAAAAAAGAAAACTTTTCTATGGAAACTTCAGTTATTTCAAAGAACTGAGTTAATTTGTAGTCTTTGTTGGTCTATATAAACTCAGTGGCAGTGTTTGATAAATTGTGTTTATTCATGGCCTGTCCAACAAAAATTTCTTCACATAGCTTCCATTTGTTAGTACATATTCTGTGTGAGATTATAACAGTAGTCTTCTCATATTTCTTTTTTATTTATCTCATTTGGGAAGCCTAATATACCCACTTTGCCCAACCCCCTCCCCCCACTTCCCCTAAGAGAAGCTGGGAGTTCACTTATGTTTGGTTGAGAAATCCTGAGAATAGAGGGACATTTGTCTCTTCTAAATTAGGACTCTTCATCAACAGAAATCCATCCCTTCTGTAGTCTTTTCCTCTCTTCTTTAGGTAAGCCTCTTTTTGTTGCATGTTTCTTTATATTCCCTGTTATTGTTAAACCTTAACTTCCCCTTTTCAGTTATTTTGGAATATGTCTTTATGACCTATTCATTCTAAAGTAATTTAGTTCTGGGGTGCCTGGGTGGCTCAGTTAGTGTCTGCCTTTGGCTCAGTCATGATCCAAAGGATCCTGGGATCGAGCCCCACATCCATCCACGTCCATCCTGCTCCCTGCCCAGCAGGAAGCCTTCCCCCTCCCCCTTGCCTCCCTCCACTCATGCTTTCTCTCTTTCTCTCGTTCTCAAATAAATTATATTATTTTATTTTTTTTAATTTTTTTTAAAGATTTTATTTATTTATTTGAGAGAGAGAGAATGAGAGAGAATGAGAGAGAGCGAGTACATGAGAGGGGGGAGGGTCAGAGGGAGAAGCAGACTCCCTGCCGAGCAGGGAGCCCGATGTGGGACTCGATCCAGGGACTCCAGGATCATGACCTGAGCCGAAGGCAGTTGCTTAACCAACTGAGCCACCCAGGCGCCCCTAAATAAAGTATTTTAAAAAAATAATTCAGTTCACTTCTCTACAAACCTAAGTTGTTCACTTACTGTTTTATGATAAAATTTAACTGATTAGAGCTAAATCTGTGTTAGTAAACATACAAATGTTTATTCAGAATACTGTTTTTATTCTAAGAAATATGGTATTATGTCACAAACTTCATATATAGCCATTGATCCAGATTTTAGAGAACTTTATGAAGACTGAATTAAATCTTCTGTTAGCAGATAAAAGATAACCATTTGTTGATTTATGACTTGTGACAAATGTAATAATATAAAATATGCATATTACATCTATACCAAATGTAATATGTAGAATAATCAAAAGGAAGTAGACTAGCAGTGATTAGTATTATTAGGCTTAATTTAAAAAATTTTTTTCTAATTAGAGCTATCTCTAAAAGAACATTTTAAATTTATTTATTTATTTATTTATTTATTTATTTATTTATTTATTTGACACAGAGAGACAGCTAGAGAGGGAACACAAGCAGGGGGAGCGGGAGAGGG
>NC_058407.1:70004623-70052769 GCF_002201575.2 Neomonachus schauinslandi
GACAGCTAGAGAGGGAACACAAGCAGGGGGAGCGGGAGAGGGAGAAGCATTTATTTATTTATTTATTTATTTATTTATTATTTGTTTATTTATTTATTTATTTGTTTGTCAGAGAGAGAGAGAGACAGCTAGAGAGGGAACACAAGCAGGGGGAGCAGGAGAGGGAGAAGCAGGCTTCCTGCTGAGCAGGGAGCCCGCTGCGGGGCTCAATCCCAAGACCCTGGGATCATGACCCGAGCTGAAGGCAGACGCATAACGACTGAGCCACCCAGGTGCCCCAAGAAGAACATTTTTAAAATTAGAATGAGGCTGCCTGGGTGGCTTAGTCGGTTAAGCATCTACCTTCAGCTCAGGTTGTGATCCTGGGGTCCTGGGGTCCTGGGGTCGAGCCCCACATCAGGCTCCCTGCACCTTGGGGAGCCTGCTTCTCCCTCTGCCTCTGCCTCTCTCTCTTTCTTTCTGTCTCTCATGAATGAATAAAATAAAATCTTTAAAAATAAAATAAAATTAGAATGAAATCTGTGATTATAGGCATCTTGAATTAAGTAGAAAAAAATCTAAAGAAAATGACAAAAGTAAATTGTATGACATTGTATAATACATAAAAACAGGCACATTTGATCAAGATTTGTGTTCTGACACTTTCAAATTAAATGTAGCTTGGGGTGGGGCACCTGGGTGGTTCAGTTGTTAAGCGTCTGCCTTCGGCTCAGGTCATGATCCCAGGGTCCTGGGATTGAGCCCTGCATCGGGCTCCCTGCTTGGCGGGAAGCCTGCTTTTCCCTCTCCCACTCCCCCTGCTTGTGTTCCCTCTCTCGCTGTGTCTCTCTCTGTCAAATAAATAAAATCTTAAAAAAATAAATAAATAAATAAATGTAGCTTGGGGTGCCTGGGTGGTGCAGTCGGTTAAGCATCCAACTCTTGGTTTTGACTTAGGTTGTGATCTTAGGGCCCTGATCTCAGGGTCGTGAGATCGAGCCCAGTGTCGGACTCTGTGCTGAGCTGGACTCTGGACTGAGCACGGGGTCTGCTTAAGTTTCTCTATCCCTCTGCCCCTCCCCCCTGCATGCACACACACTCTCTCAAATAAGTAAAAAAATGTTTTAAAAATATTAATGTAGCTGCTTTTATTATTTAGAATGTGCTTTTGTAATATACACATTATTGGTTCTTTTGTTGGTCTTGAACTGATTTATATATGAATTGTCAACAAAAGGTGCTTATACTAGGTTAATTTTCCTCTGATACATGGTGTGGGTTTGCTTACTTTTCCTGTCTATCTGTAGCATATGCAATCAATATTTATGAAATTCCATTTAATATTAATATTATCCTAAGAAACATAATCAGGAAAGTATCTCTAAGAATCTTATATCTGCCACAAATATGTTATATGTTGTATGTAATTTTATAATATATAATGTGTATAACATTTCAATATCAGATTATAGATAATAGGTATATGTGTACATATGCACGCACATATACACACTCACATATACACATACACAAGGCCACACAGCAGACTTGAAATATGTTTCTGCTATTGTGGCATCGTCATGCTTTTAGGCATCCACCCTAAGCCTTGAAGTCATTGTTTACTCTCCTCCCCTCTGTCTCCACAGCCCCAAATCCAATAAGAGTTGTGAGTGTTTTTCTTCACATTCTCTCACATAGTCCATTTAACCCCTAAAGCCCTACTTTTTAGACCCGTAACTGCTTCTCTCTCAACTATTGTAATAATTTTTTAATGGTTGTCCTTGCTTCAGGTCTGACCCTGATGCCCTTTCATTTTCAACAGTGAGGATTCAAAAATGGATTTTTAAAATTTTTCATTAACATTTCAAACATATGCAAAAATAGAATAACCTGTGGATTGAACTTGTGATAGATAGCTCCCTATTCCTTCAAAATGAAATGCAGACTTCAGACCACTTAATGTATAAATCAGAACTTTTCCATAGCCTGGTTCCAACTTGCTTTTCTAGCTTTGTTTCCTATTATAATCTCAGTATTCCAGGTATACTGGATTACTTATAACTATCAATTTTCTGAAAATGCTTTGGAAATTCCATGCATCCTTTCGACATTGTGACTGCTCATAGTGCTCCCTCTGCCTTAATTGCACTTCTTTTCAATCCCATCTGTTGAAATTCTGCAACTTAAGGCTCAGTTTAAGTATGAGTTCTTCAGGAAGGCTTCTCTGACATTTTTCTTTTCCACTCTAACTCTCCCAGTTGTAAGTGTGCTCTTTTCGTGTTTCCTACCTCTCATATTTATTCAACAAATACTTACTGAGAATATACTATGTTCTAGGCCATTATTGGATTCCTCATGTCTGTTTCTCCTACTAAGTTTGAGGCTCCATGATGTTGGGACCGTGTTGTCTTCATTTTTAGTCCCTTATTGCATTTAGCACAGTGTCTTACATATATATAGGTGAGGCTTTGAAGTGAATAGTCATCTCAACAGTTGACCTTCAGTTATTTTCGAGTAGATTATTCTGTAATAAAACTATACAGTGAATACTTTAGTTTTTAAAATTAAAAAGTATATTTGTTTTTTATTTCAAAAAGTGAAACATTTTTGTTAAAAGTATAGAAAATACAGATGAGGACAAAGAAGAAAAGTAAAATCATCTTAGAAACCTAGAAATAATGGTAGCCTAAAACATTTTTGAACATTTCGCATTGATGTATTCTGTTCACTTTTTAATTTAGCTCTATTCCCATTCTACTCCCTCTTTGTCTCATCTGTGTTCCTCTTTCCCAAACCAGAAACAACTCTTTTCACATGGATTTTTGGCAAATCGATTTATTATATATTTCTGTTTAACAAACTATTTCAAAACATTTCTCACAGTTTCTGTGAGTCAAGAATTCGGGAGCAGCTTAGCTTGATAGTTCTGGCTCAGGGTTTATCATGAGGTTGCAATTAAGATGTCAACTGAGGCCTTCAGTCATCTGAAGACTTGACTCAGCTACAGCATCTGCTTCCAAGATGGTGTAGTCACACTTGCTGTTGTTGGCGGGAGGCCTCCATTCCGTGCTATGTGTACTTCTCCATAGGCCTGCTTCAGTGTCCTCATGACACAGTGGTTGGCTTCCCCTAGATTCAATGATCCAAAAGATGGAAATCACTGTGAATTTTATGACCTAGCCTCAAAAGTCCCACTTAGTCATTTCTGCAGTATCCTCTGGTTACACACGTCAGCACTGTTCAGTGTGGGAGGACACTATACAAGGATTTGAATGCCAAGAGAGGTAAGGCTCATCAGGACCATCTTTGAGGCTAGTGCCAGTTGTCTAACTCTGCTCTGGAACTGAGCAACATCTAGGTGAAATAAATAAGCCAAGTAGTTTTTAGTTTTTTCCACATTGGGACTTTAGAGTATAGCATTGCCATTTTATTTGAAAATGACAAAATATGAAAGACTTAAACTCTTAAAAGAATGCACTCCTAAATCAAATTTTAGTGGTATCTTCACATATTAGCTTTCAGATTTTTCATACACTCAATTATCTGAATAACCTCAAAAAAAAATAATAGTTCATTATTAATCTTTAATAATACTGTGTATAAGACAGTGTGTTAAGGTGTTTTCATGTTCACAACTTTTACTCCTCACAGTATTGCTTCTCATAATTATTAGCTTATAAATGATAAATGAGACTTTTTAAGTGTCAGAGTAGGATTAGACTCCAGGCAATCTTATTTCAGAACCAAGCTCTTAAACATGCCATTGAATCTCAAATCTTTCAGTATCCTTGGAACGCAGAGGATATATAAGCATACCACAAATTTTTGTAAATTAAAAAAATTCTAAAGTAATAAAAAATAGTATTTAAAAAAAATAGTTATTATTTATAATAAGTCATATCTGCAAAAGAGATGTTGCTTACTAGGTTTTCTCTAGGGTTCATGAACTTGAACTATAGGTTCTACATTATGTATGTTTTTTTTTCCTGCCCTTAATTTCTGCTAACTTAAAATGATATATTGCTGACATGGTAACAAGCAGTGGCTTGCTCAGATAATTCTGGATATTCAGACTGAATATGACCCCAAAATTATGGATAATTTCTTAGACTGTTTCTTGTGTTCTCAGACTCTTGATGAACCTCATCTCACTAAAATGCTGAGTGTTTGAATATTTCAGATTGAGGCAATGACAAATGTATTATTAAGTAGCTTCCTGGTTATTCTTAGTAGGAAAGTCAGTCCCTTGGTGATCAACCCTACACCCACTATTTGCCTTTTTCTTCAACTAAAAATTAAATTGTATTGCACCCTAAATCAACATATTCATGCTATTCAAGATTCTAAACATACTGCTCAGAAATACATACCACTTGAGCAAATCTTAGAAATCACAGAAACATTAGGGGTGCCTGGATGGCACAAGTGTCTGCCTTCAGCTTGGGTCACGGTCTCAGGGTCCTGGGATCAAGCCGCACGTCGGACTCTGCTCAGTGGTGAGTCTGCTTCTCCCTCTCCCTCTGTGATCTCTCTGGCTCTCACTGTCTCCCAAATAAATAAAATCTTTTTTTTTTTTAAAGATTGTATTTATTTATTTGACAGAGAGAAACACAGCGAGAGAGGGAACACAAGCAGGGGGAGTAGGAGAGGGAGAAGCAGGCTCCCCGCTGAGCAGGGAGCCTGATGCAGGGCTCAATCTCAGGACCCTGGGATCATGACCTGAGCCGAAGGCAGATGCTTAATGACTGAGCCACCCAGGAGCCCCCCAAATAAAATCTTAAAAAAAAAATCACAGGAACATTCATTTCAGATGTTATCAGTATCTTGAAGAAATGTAAACAGTTTTTCCTGGAACAGTTTATATTAAGATAGAAAACTCAGTATATTAAATAATATTTTCTTTGTATAGAAAAGACATTATGACCATTCTGATAACATTGAATCAGAATTGGGAGGTGTATTTTTGATTGCCAGCTATGCATTGAGGACTAAAGCAACATATAGATTAGGCAATCAGTTATAGCCTCTTTTATAAAAGCTTCATACCTACACAAATAGCTGGCGTTCTGTCAACTGGTCCCAACCCGTCTTTTGCGGCTGGCATTGTAGTTCACAGTTTTTAATATAGTTTCACTCTATTGGCAGTAACTTTTCTGTAGCTTAGAGTGTCAATGATAAATCAGTCTTTGATCACTTTTCTCTCAACTAGGTTGTCTATAATGATATAACAACTGATATTTTTTCACATTTGTGGTTCTAACTGTAAAGCAAAAAATCTGCTAGCATGGACATGTAATAGTATTAACTCTTCTACATTGTATGCTATTAATATTATACATTGCCCAGTTATACCATGTATTAAAAGAATTTTGTGCCTTCTGCTTTCTCTTCAAACATGTCATCAACTTTGGAGTTTTTTTAAAGCTTCTCTTTATAATGTTTTTGCTGTTGTGAGTACAACTATGAATGATGCCTTTGTGGTTTTAGACCTCTCTCTGTTTTTGGTGACAGAATTAATCAGTTTTACACTGAAGCCTATATTTTGCTCTTGTTTTGTAAAAACTTACTTGGTTTGCCAATAATTTTGGAAATTATTCAACAGCTCTGATGCTTCATGCCACTGTTTCACAAAGGATTATATTGTGGTCAGTAGAGGTAAAAGAATCCTGGTTTGTTAAAAACAGTTTTTAGGTATTTGTCAGTACGCTTCTCATTCACACTTTTCTTTCCAGGTACTTGTGCATCCACAACAGCACTTATAGATTCACTTACCCCAGTCGCTGTAATTGACATTCTATATTCTATTGAAGTCTTGCTCAGTGTTTATATCATTATTCTGAATTTTGGCATTTCTGGAATTATTTTCATCTCTACTTTTATGAGTTAAAACAATTTTTATGAGTTTGGATTGTTACAAAATAACAGGATTTCAGTGAAAAATCATTGATCTTACCTTTTAAATATATGATTATACCAGGTCGCCTCTACTTGATTGATTGATAGGGCCCACTGGTGGTATGTAGACCATGCTTTGCGAATGTTATGCTAAGCTGTTCTAGAAGCACAAGAAGTAACAGGTCTGGGTGGTAAAAGTAAAGGGAGAGGTAAAATGAAAGAAGCAATACTACTGCCTGGTGATGACTTTGAAAATCATTGTCTTACCCACACTGGACCAAGAAGCAGAGGAAAGGCAGTAGGGCAAAGGAATAAGGAGAGACAACACACAGTAAACCGTGTAACAGGAATAACTGACAGCTCATAAACTACAAAGGAGTGAAGAAGTACCAACTAGAACAGCTGTAGGAGGACAGTAAGTGAAGGACAAATCAAGTATTTACTTCAGTAACTTCAAGCACAGGACAGCTTGTCCCACACTGCAGGTGTTATAATCTGATGGTTGTTATAGTCCAGTGGTGAGCTAAGTCAGTACCATAACTTCTGTGTGATACATAAAGATTCGGTGGTGTATCAAAGAAGCCATCCTCCGGTATGGGTACTAGATTTTCTGTAACAAAGAATGGCATCTTATTACTTGCAATGTTAGTAGATGCCAATATGTATATTAGTTACCCGTTGCCACCTAACAAATTACCTCAAAACTTAGCTGCTTAAAACAACGAGCATTAACTACCTAACAATTTCTGCCAGTTAGGAATCTGGGTGCAACTCCGGTGGGTGCTCTGATTTCAGGGTCTGTGACAGACTGCAGTCCTCTCAAGGTATCGGGGGTGAGGAATTTCTTCCAGTCTTACTCAGGTGGCTGGTGACAGGCCCCGGTTCCTCACTGATCTGTTGACCAGAGCCTTCCCCCTATTCTTTGTCATGTGAGCCACTCTATAGGGAGTTCACAACAAGCAAGAGAGTATGGGCAAGATGGAAGCTAGAGTCTTTTAGTAGAAGTAGCATCAATTAATTTTGCTATATTCTGTTTGTTAGAAGTATTTTACTAGGTCCAGCCTGCTCACAGGGAGGGGATTAGACGAGAGCATGAATGCCAGGAGGCAGGGATTATTGGGGACTAACTCAGAAGTCTCCCTGACACAATAATTGCCTGCCATTTTTATGAAAGAGTAAATGAATGAAGGAAAGGAGAGAAACTTAGGGAAAATAGCTTGTACTGATAAGTCCTCCATAAATAAAGGTTGCAAGAATGGAAAGTAAACCATAGAAGAGAAAATTAATCTCCAGATAAGACTTGTTTTAGCTAAAAATAGACATATTTTGGTCAGTTGGTAACACTATCCATATCATAACATATAGACATGTAAGTTTATCCATATCGTAAAAGAAAGGCTTGAGAGATATGAGTGCTGTTTTCTGCAGACTCTAAATCAAGTAACATCTTTTAATACTGCCAGTCTCTATATTTAGAAAAAGCAGAGTCTCCAAATTCGGTGTTTTTAGTCATTGATTCTCAGCTTTCCCTGCACATTAGAATCACCTTGGAAACTGAAAAAGAAAAAAAGTGGGGATACCAAGCCAAAAAGGGATATCTGGGCTCTAACCCAGGCTAAATAAATCAGAACCCCTAAAGGTGGGGCCTGGACAAGGGAATATTGCTTTAAAAGCTTGTGAGGAGATTGCAATGTGTGGTCAGGGTTAGGAACCCTGCTGATTTTTTTTTAATTTAATTGAAATATAATTGACATTAGTTTCAGGTGTATAACATAATGATTCAACAATTATATACATTAGGAAAGGCTTGCTACCATAAGTGTAGTCACCATCTGTCACTACACAAAGTTATTATAATATTATTGACACTATCGTCTATGCTGTACTTTTCATCCCTGTGACTTATTTATTTTATAACTGATAAGTGGTTCTTAGTGGAAGGAGTTGAGTATGTACCCTTTCTCTGGTTTTGTGCAAATTGAAAAGGAGATAATTTTATGAAGAAACTTTCTTCATTCAGCATGTATTTATTCAGTGTCCAGTATATGCATAGCACTTGTGGGGAGTAAAAAAGTGAGTAGTTTAAAAATGGAAGTAAGCTATACTTTATTATATTGTTATATATGTATTTCTTATTATCTGACACAGTCTACATGGGCTATAGGGCTTCAGGGAGGGGAGAGATGAAAGTAGACTAGAGTAGATAAAGAATGCTATTTGGAAAAGATGGGATCCAGGGTGCATTAGGAAAGTATAAGGCGAAATGCAGTAACTTGCTTCACTTGACAGATCCAGATCCTGGAGTCCAGTTTGGAGAGATCTGACCATTTAGCCAACACTTTGCTCTTATTCTGTAGGCCAGTGACTGTACAAAAGGAAAATGGAGAAGCTTTGAAAAATACCAGGTTTCACTCCTGAAGATGTTTATTCGGTTGGTCTGGGTGGGTCCCGAGTATTATAATTTTTATAAGACTCTGTGTGTTGCTATGGGGTTGGAAAAACTGCTATGGGATCACTTAAGGTCTCTGGAAAAAAAATTTTTTTTTTTTAAGATTTTATTTATTTATTCATGAGAGACAGAGGCAGAGGGAGAAGTAGGCTCCCCGCGGAGCAGAGAGCCCGATGCGGGGCTCGATCCCAGGACCCTGGGATCATGACCCAAGCCAAAGGCAGACGCTTAACCGACTGAGCCACCCAGGCGTCCTGGTCCCTGGAAATTTTTGAGTGGGAGGGCTTAACATTTACCTATCCATTAAAAACACATTAGGTTTTTTTTTATTCTGCAGGCGCAGGGCAAATGGCAGTAAACCAGATGAAACAAGAAAATGTCCCTGTTTACAATTATGGGGGTGGTAGTGAGCTTATATTCTTTTCTGATAGGGCAAGACAGGCAATAAACTAATAATATATAATGTAAGTAGAAACAAGTGCTTTGAAGAAAAGGCATAGTGAGAGGGACAGAGTAATGGACAGAGTGGGCAGTGGGGTTGGAGAGGAGAGTGCCATTTTATGTCAGGTTAGGAAAGACTTAACTGGCATTTGAGCAGAGACCTGGAAGAAGTGAGGGAGTGAGTAGATAGAGGGGATAGTGGGGAAATCCCGCAAGAGTAGAAGGCCAGTGAGGTTGGATATTACGGATTAATTGTGCCCCATCCCCCTAAATCTGTTGAATTACGTTGAAGCCCTAATCCGCAGTGTGACTGTACTTGGAGATAGGGCTTTGAGGAGGTAATTCAGAGTAAATGAGGTCATAAGGATTGGTGAAAGGTATGATAGAATTGGTGGCCTTATAAGCAGAGGAAAAGAGCGATCTCTTTCTCTTTTTCTCTTTCTCTACCATGTGAGGACAGTGAGAAAGAGGCTCTCTGCAAGCCAGGAGGAGAGCACTCTCCAGAAGCCATACCCTGCTGGACCTTGATCTTGGACTTTATAGCCTCCAGAACTGTGAGAAAACAAATTTCTGTTGTTTAAGCCACCCAGACTACAGCATTTGTTGTGGCAGCTCAAGCTAAGATACAGGAACAGAGGATTCCAGAGGGTAGAGTATGGAAGATGAGGTGGAAAGAGAGACTAAATCAAGTAGGGTTGCAGACTAGAACAAGAATTCTGAATTTTATTCTCAATTGCCATATACTCTGGTTGCCAGAGTGTAACAGGTGATGGGGTTTGGGTGGGGAGGAGGAACCCAATGAATGGTTTTAAGCAGAAGAGTGATAAAATTTGATTAACATCTGGAAAGATCACCTGGCTGCTTTGTGGGAGAATAGTCTATAGCAAAGCAGTCGAGGAATCAGGCAGGATGTTACAAGGGTGGCCTCAGTGCGGTTGGTGAGAAATCCAATTCTCGATATATTTTGAAGGTAGAGTGGAAAGGATTTGCTGGTAAATTAGATGGAGAGAGAGATGTGAGAGAGAAAGTGGAGAATGAATACTGCTTCCATGTGTTTGGTCCGAGCAACTGGAAAAATGGAGTGTATTTACTCAGGAGACTGTCAGAGACTGGAAGAGCGGGAAAAGGGAGGAATCAGAAGTATTGTTGAACAAGCTAAGTTATTTTCAGTTGCTACTAGACCTTGAAATGAAGATGTAAATAGGCAGTTGGTTATGTAAATCTAGAGTGTAGGGGAGATACTGGGGTAGGTGATAGAAATTTTGGAGTATTATTGTATAGATAATTATTTTCAACCTTGAATGCATTGATTTATTTTGGGAGTGGGACTCAGACATCTGTAAATTTGATTAGTGGTTAGGTTAAACATTTTTTAGAACAGCTTCTGTTGAGGTATCACTGACATACAGTATACTGCACACAATTAAAGTGTATAATATAAGTTTTGACATGTGAATACACCTGTGAAACCATCACCACAATTAAGGTAATGAACATATCCATCATCACCAGAAATTTCTTTGTACCCCTTTTCAATTCTTCCCTCCTGCGCCTATCTCTTTCCCATCCTTAGTTGCTAGGCAACTACTATCTGCTTTCTGTATAGATTAGTTTGCATTTTCTAGAATTTTATAAATGGAATCATACAGTATATAGTCTTCTGTGGCTTCTTTAAGCATAGCTGTTTTAATATTCATCTGTGTTGTTGTATGTATCAGTAATTCATTCCTTTCTGTTGCTGAGCAGTATTTCATTATATGAGCATAGCATGATTTCTTTATTCATCTGTTGATGGACATTTGGTTTGTTTTTAGTTTTTGGCCATTACAAATAAGGCTACTGTGAACATCCATGTAGAAGTCTTTTTATGGATATGTGTTTCCTTCTCTGGGTAGATATCTTGGAGTGGAATGGATCACATTTTTTTTCATGTTTCAGCATGAGGGGTTTTGTGCACGTGTGTGTGTGTGTGTGTATGTGTGTCCTTGAGAAAAACTCTTATGCCCAGAAAAGATTACTCAGGGACTATTTTCATTATTAAGATTAATGTTCAGTTTAGTATTTCATTTAAAAAATCTAGTTTTAAGTGTCTGTTCACTTTTACAAATCTTATTCTATTTATAAAATTTAACAAAATTTAATTTTTTCCCCTAGGCAATTTTAATTTTATTTTTTTTAAAGATTTATTTATTTACTTTAGAGAGAGAGTGCATGTGTGCAAAGGCTGGAGGGGCAGAGGGAGAGAGAGAATCTCAAGCAGACTCCCTGCTGAGCATGGCTTGGTCTTACGACCCTGAGATCATGACCTGAGCTGAAATCAAGAGACGGACACTTAACTGACTGAGCCACCCAGGAGCCCCTATAGGCAGTTATTTTATAAAAAGTATTGCTGGTTAATTCTAATTTGGAGCCTGAACTGAGAACTGTTGTACAGATGGTATTTAAAGCAAGGACTGAATGAGGTCATCTTGAATAGCATTTCTCAAATTTTGTGTGCATTAAAAATACCTGTGGTTCCTAGGCTAAGTCTGAGAATCTGCATTTGTACTAGCCTCCCCGGTGCTGATGCCTCAGTTTGGTTAGTGTACCACCCTTTGTCTAGCACTGTCCTAGAGGGTTAGTGTAGATAGAAGGGATATGTGAAGACTGAGGCCTGATGCACTCTGAAGTTTAGAAATTGTGAAAGAAGGAAAAGAACCAATAATTGAGACTGGGGAGGAGTAGCTGGTGAGGCAGGAGAAAAATTGTGTAGTGTTCTAGAGGCTTGTGAAGAGGTTTTGCCCAAAGTGAGGGAGTGGTAAACTTAGTTAAATGCAGCTTGAAAAGACTACGTAAGATGAGAGCTATAGTTGACCAGTGCATATGGTAAAGTGATTGTTGGTGACCTTGAAAGTGACAGTGTTAGAATGGTAGGGACAAGAGCCTGATAGAGATGAGCCTGTGAAAGAATGGAGGAAAGAGGTGTGGAAAGTAAGTATAGACAAATCATTTGATGCTTATAGTAGAAAAGAGAACAGAGAAATGGGGCAGTGGCTAGAAAGGGAGGTGGAATTAGGGAAGAGTTTTTTCTTTTCCTTTTTTAAGGTAAGAGCTATTGTTAGGTGTTTTTATGTTGACAGGAATTACTTATTTACAGAAGGAAGTATCTCTGAAGCAGGAGAGAAAGGAGGTCAGTAGCAGGAGTAGTGTCCTGGAGAAGGGCAAATCGAGACATGGCCATAATTGGGAATATGGATAGGGAAGTTAGAGGATATGGGCATAGATGGAAGCTTGTGGAAATTTTCATGAAATAGCTTTTATTTTCTCTGTGAAATAAGAATCAAGGTCACCCCATGATAAAACAGCACACAGTAAAAGTAAGTTAGTGTTCTATCCCCAGTGCTTGGAACAGTGATTTGAACACTGAGTGTTTAATAAATATTTCTTAAATAAATGAATGTAAGGAAGAGTAATCTTGGATTGGAGGGGAGAAGACAAGAAGTCAATCAAGTAGATAATGTAGAAGGCTGCTGCTGGGTTGGGTGAGAGTGGTAGTTGTGGGAATGATAAGGGGGGAGAATCGTTCCAATAATGTGAAAGAAAAATTGAAAGGACTTGATATTTGTTTGGCTAAGGGGAAGGAAAAGTTGAGGAGGACCTGTTTGTAGCTCTGGAGAGTGTCCTTAGTCTTTCAAATTAAGTGAGCTGTGATGTTGTTTAGTGATTTGAGGGGTTTGTCAGAGATTTAATTGCTGAACACTGTAGCCTAGTTTTTCTAAAGCTGATGTGTAGTCATTTATTTTGTCTGTGCTTACCAAGGACTTTCTTAGTAGCTGCCAAAGAATCAAGTCTCCTGCTGCCACTTCCCAGGAGTTTAGGGAAAAATGTGCTCTAGGCTTTTGCAGAAGTGTTTGATGCTGAAAATTACCTCAGAGTAAAAAGTCTTCAAAATACTCAGATTCTTGAAATGATGAAGGGTACTGTTCCTTGCATTCTATAAGCACACTTAGGCAAGTGACAAGAAGAAAGAGTACATTGAACCTGAAGTGTAAATTTAATTAGTATGGTGTGAATACTTGGACCAGTGGTTTTGCATTGTATTTCTCACAGCCACACCGCAGGGATAACTGGGAGGTTCAAGGATGAGCACTGAGCAGATGGGGGTTCAGGAGTCTCCACATCAACTTCATGTAGAAGTTAGGTTTTTTTAGTTTAATATATTGAGATTCCTTGTAAAATTTTGTTAGCAAGATGATTCTGCTGCAAAAACAATAACAAAAAATTTGAATATCATTACTATAAGTAATATTTGAATTTTGCTGATAAGTCAGATAGTGCCAGTATTAGAGTAGTTGGAGGTAGAGAAAACCACTTTATAAGAACTCTTTTATCTTTCTATTTAGTAATAAAATTTTAAAGAAAGCAGACCTGTACATTAAACCTTTTATTGCATTTTCATGAAAAAGAAGTAAATGGCTCAAAAGAAGATGACATCAGCAATTTTTTCAAGAAAGTTGGCACCTAGTCAGATTGGTCACACAATTGTTTAATTAGTTGTATTTATGTATCATATCTAACTGGTATTTTTAATGATCATTAATGTCAAGAGATGTTTATTGAGCATCTATACATGTAAGATCTATACTAGGTGTTGGGGATACAAAAATAAGTGAGATACGGATCTCTTCTCATGTATGGATTAGAGTACTGTTGGTGGGGAGATAGAACACAGCCATGTAAGGATCAACAGCATTACAGAAGAATGTGGAAACATGTTTCTCCATGAGGTGCTGCAGGGGCTCCACAAATATTTGATGCACATTTCTTTTAAACATATTTTAATCATTAAAATCCGAAATAACACATTATATTTAATATCCGAAATAACACGTTATATAAATATGTTCTATGCACCAAATAGAACATGCACAGAAGGAAGACCACTAAAGCTAATTAATTTATTTTGCAGATTAGCTCATTTCTTTTTCTTTTTTAAGTTCCAAATAAAGTAGCAAATCCTTTATATTTCTTGAACATTGTGAAAAAGAGCCCTAGCAACATTTTTTTAGTCGTCATTTTCCCTCTTTTACCTATGTCCTCACATAATAGTTTTGCTCCCAAGCTGCAGTTCTCAAAACCTCTCTCATCAGTGTCTTATTTCCTTCTTATTGTTTATCACATAATCTCAAAAACTGATTTGTTTAAAAAAAAAAAAATCTACCTCAGAAAGCCTGGGAGGGGAAGAGTCATTGAACACGCTGCAGAATGCTCCCCAGACTATGGGGCTGGAGGAGAAATCCGGGGAATTCACACTGAGTAATTTACATCCCTTCTTGCTTGTTAATCCTCTGTAGGTGGCATGGTGCTAGAGCTCTCTGATGTGTCTTCAAATGATAATTTCCTAGATGAGTTTTTCCGCAAATTCAGGAAACATTACATGAACATTATATTTTTAAGGACAGAAAGGAAATGTGGTTTCTCACATGAGTAATCATTCAACAGAAGGGATTTTATCATGCAATATTTTACAAGAATAAACCTGAACCATCTTGTTTTGCCATAAGAACATGTGATGGTAGTCTTTCATCTTTTATGACATTTGGCATCAAAATTTATGTGCCATGATTCATAAGTAGACAGATGCAGAAGGGTAGGTATGTATACCTAGTCTAAAAATGAAAATATTTGGTAATTTTGGAGGAAAGAAAACGGTGGTCCTCTCTTCAAAAAACTATGAGCCATCAAGGTTTTTGAAGTAAAATGTTTTGATAATGCCAGTGCAAGAAGAAGTGGAAATGAAGATAAGCCAAAATCTACTAGAGGTGTTTTTGAAATCATGAAATCAGTATTTCAAGGTAGATATGTTCCTAAGATTAGGCCTAATAGCTGATGAGGGTTGGTCAAAAAAACTTTGTCTATTTCAGGTCTATATACTTTCAAAACCAAATTATTACAGAATAAAAGTTTGGGTTAAGTATGTTTTAAATGCTTAGTAAAAATTTTAATGTTGGTTGAATTTTATTACTTATTACTTACTAAATTATTCATAAATTACTTACTAAATTATTCATAAAATGACAAAGTATTTTTTTTTTTTAAGATTTTATTTATTTAACAGAGAGAGACACAGTGAGAGAGGGAACACAAGCAGGGGGAGTGGGAAAGGGAGAAGCAGGCTTCCCGCCAAGCAGGGAGCCCGATGCGGGGCTCGATCCCAGGACCCTGGGATCATGACCTGAGCCGAAGGCAGACGCTTAACGACTGAGCCACCCAGGCGCCCCGACAAAGTATTTTTTAAAAGGCCCTGTGGTGATGGCTTTTTTTCTTGGTGTACTGACAGTTTAAACATGAACTAAATGTTCTTTCCACCTTGTCTATAATAAGTTCTCATTCTGTTTTCTGTATTACAGTACACTGGTTTTTTTTCTTCTTAGTGCTTTGACAAAACTTACTTTTTTAGTTTACTTTTGCGTTTTTTTTTTCCTCTCATTTGCTAAGTAAATTCTGTGAGGGCACAGACTATGTTTGTCTTACCATGGTGAATCTCCAGCATCTTACCTATACCTGACTCATGTAAGTGTGCAATAAATTTGTTAAACAAATAAGGTCACTGCTTATAAAATCTACCTTGGTTAGATTTTTGGGTTTTTGTTAGCAGTGTATTAAAAGACTCATAACAAGTTTAGGTTTAGTTCAGTTATTTTTACTCATTGAGATTTATTGTATTGCTTCACTTTACCATATATTTTAGTGTTATGAAGATGAGTATTTTTTTCTGAGCTATGAGTAATGCTGCCTCTTTTAGAAAAGAACCAGTAAATATTTTATATCTTGTTTGGTTTTCTTGTCCAACTCGACAAAGCTAAATTGTGATGAGGCTGACCAAGCTTGAGACATTTTTCTTAAAATATTTAGGATATAGAATTTTTGTTGTGGGGTGGTGGGGATAGAAGGCAGACATGTAGTTAGAAATGGCATATACCAAAAGTCAACATGTACCAACAATTTTCTACCCACATGGGAAGTTAAGCAGCTCCTAAAAATATTTTGTTCTGATGAATAGTGTGATAACCATTACGTTATTGTTGAAATTTCACTTTGTTCTTACGTTACAGTAAATCAACAGACCTGCAAAATTTTACACAGTCTATTTGAGCTGTTTATGAAGGACACATACAGACGTATGAAGATCCCCCAATTTTTGAATACAATATTTCACAAGTAACAGCTTAGTCATGACATGTGTAAATAGGAAGGGGACAATAGAATGCATTTGCGATATGGTCATTTACTAACTAGATGACCTTTTGTCCTCCATATTACAGAACCTTTGGCATTACAGTTGTATTGTCAAAACCACAAATGAGAAATCACTGAACATAAAAGGCATATCTTAAAAATGACACCCTGCCCCTTATTGAGTTAATAATCTCCCACCTTCAAAATTTCCTACTATCTAGATTTTTCTCATTAAGGAGAAGAGGGATCATAGTTTAAATCTTAAGATCCCTAGAGATATGAGGGCTTTCTTTTCAGTAGGGCCTGGTACCGAGTCACTTTATGATATGTTAAAAAGGTAAGCTGTGTTTCCCCTACCTTCAGTGAAGCATCTTTAAAGCGCATTCAGCCTCTAGAGAGCAGCAGAGAACTTCATTTCAGTAATTAGTCTTTCTCACTCTCTCCAAACATACATACACACATATACACACTCTTGTGTATTTATATTTTGTGCCTTTTTTCCCCAGAGTTGAATCGGATCAAATAATCATAGAGCAGTGGAGCACAATCATAATCTTTAAGTGAAAATCAACCATCATTAAAATGAGAATAAAGGAATGGAACATTACACATTTAGGAAAATCTAGGATAAAAAGATATCACTTACTCAATGTACCACTACTCAAGAACAGAAATAAATAATATTTTTCTTAAGGTAAAAGAGAACCACTACAGATTTGTTGGTGACCAAAAAATAACAAAATCAATAACTACCCTAGGTACACTAATAATACATGGTTGCTTATTAGACTTATATTTACTCTTGCTCAAAGGACAGCTTTGCTTATATTTTATAAAATCTATAAATCCAACATAATATTAACACCAAGTTTATCAGTTACTTTTATTTAGAGTAGACCTGTTCTTGGCTTTCCTGTAACCGCCTTAGTCCATTTGAGCTGCTATAACAAAAATACCATAAGTGGGGTGGCTTATGAACAACAGCCATATATTTCTGAGAGTTATGGAGGCTGCAAGTCTGGATCATGGCACCAGCAGATTAGCTGTCTGTTAAGGACCCATTTCCACACTGACAGATATTTTCTCGCATAGCAAAGGGTCAGGGATCTCTGGAGCACTACTCATGAGGGCCATACCCACATGACCTAATCACCTCTCAAAGGCCCCACCTCCTAATACTATCCTTGGAGGGGTAGGATTTCAACAAATGAATTTTGCAGGGAACACAAACATCCAGTTCACAGCACTGTCCTTCTGAATTCTCCCATTTCTTTCAGTTTTATTCCTATTTGGGGGAGAGTTCTTTATCCCTCTTATTTAGGTACACATCTCATTATATTATCCTTCTGAAATGTCCTCACATTCAGTGCTTCAATGCCATTCTCCTGACTAGAATAGACCCTTACTACTATTACTTCATTTCCAGTTTGATGTGGTAGTCTTCTAGCATGTCTTCTAGCCTTTCTTCAGAGTCCAGCCTCTCACCTGACCAGTTTAACTAATTGTTCTTTCTGTGTTTGTTTTGACTTGGATGGTATGCGTTTATTGAATAGTTTGTTCTTACCACTGAGAGAGTAACACTTAGAAGAATTTTAGATTCATAACTCATTTAAAAATAAATTATATATTTTACTCAACCTCATGGTTTTATGAAGCAAAACACGCTTTACTAATATTTTCAGATTGATAGGCCATATAAAAAGGGAAAATGATTCTAGGAAGATTCTGGAGAGGTAATGTTTGCTAAATACAAAAAAGACTTGGTAACAGTTGTAAGAGACCTGAAGTTGGGGAATTAGGATTATCCCTTTCTCACATAAAAGCAGGAGTGGGATGTTGAGGAACAGTGTCACATAGTAGATGGGTACCCACTTGGAGACAAGTGCTGAAGGGGTGAAGGAGTGATTGATCATGTTACGAAAATATTCTGTACCTAACCACAGCACAAAGGGTTATATTCCTGAAAATCTTGATGAGAGAACCCATGATTGAGATATAGTCAGATCTTACAGGTAAAACAGCATTAGGTCATTAATGAATACAGGTCATTAATGGATACCGAAGTGGAGGTCATTAATGAATACAGAAAAACCTTGAAAAATATGCAGTTTTACTTGAAGGCAGCACTAATAAAGATAATATAAATCAATTACATATCTTAAGTTAGTAATAATGGCTACTCAATAACTTATGTCAATTTGCTAGAAACATCAGGAATTCTACTCTAGGTTCAAAGGCATGTTTATTTTAATGTTTGTAATTTTATTTTAATTCAATTTAATCATTAACATTTTTGTTAATTTGCATTAATTTTAGGATGGAGGGAGTGACACAGTACAAAATGTAATAAAGGAAGTTGTCAAACCTTCATTTGTTAGGGAAGGAAGACAGAGATCCCTATTACCTTGGGAGACCAAATGATGACTACACCTCAATTGCATTTTATATCTTGGAGTGACTCTCAATTTTAGGTGACTCACTGTTCACTAGGCACTAGTTTAAACAACTCTTCTCAATCCTGCCACACCTTTGAACTTTCTTTTCTCTTTCCATTTTCCAACATAATTGAAAGATAAATTCTTGCTACTTGTGTTCTTCTGTGTAGTGAGTGGTTGATCCTGGCCAGTGAGTAACCTTAGAGACATTGCTCTTAAAAAACATCTTTCTTCCTTGTTAAACCTGGTTTTATTATGCAGCAGCAAATACTAAGTAGCTAGGATTTTTTCAGTACTATGCTAAGTGCTAGTTATACAGTGGTGCATAAACCTGATACCATCCCTTTCCTTGTGGAGTTTTATATCGTAGAAGAGGAAACAGACAAAAAAATTAAAATTGCAACTTCTCCATTACTCCCTGTGTTCCTTTTTTTTTTTTCCCCATAGCACTTATCAACATTTAAGAGCCTGTATTCATTTTTTGTTTGATTCCACCCACATAATGTTGGCTCCATGGGGGCAAGGATTTCTGTTTTTCTAGAGGAACATTTGTTGGTTAAGAAGTGAGAAAGGGGGCGCCTGGGTGGCTCAGTCGTTAAGCGTCTGCCTTCGGCTCAGGTCATGATTCCGGGGTCCCAGGATCGAGTCCCACATCGGGCTCCCTGCTCGGCAGGAAGCCTGCTTCTCCCTCTCGCTCTGCCTGCCTGCTTGTGTTCCTGCTCTCGCTGTGTCTCTCTCTGTCAAATAAATAAAATCTTTAAAAAAAAAAAAGTGAGAAAGGCGTATATAATTAGTTACCTTGTCCCTTTGATTCTACTTCTTCAGCCTGTCCTAAATAACTCCCTTGCTGCTTCCTTAGTTCAAGCCCTTTTTATTTCTGCCTAATCTATTAAAGTAGCTTTCCTAACAGTTTCTCTGCCACTGTAGTACCTTTCCCCTTCAGACTGCTGCCAGTAATCTTTGTAAAATTCAATTCTGAATTTCTTCTGTGATCTCCCATCTTTTAAGGGTAAGTCAGATTCCTTAGCTTTTCATTATTGGATTCCTTCCCATCAGTTTAGCCTTGCTTTTTATTTCCTTGCCCCTCCCCACTCTCCATCTCAAACTTTATATGGCAGTAGTACCAGTATTTGCACTTCAAGCTTCTTTGTGAAGTTCGGGCTAGATCAGAGGCATCAGCTAACTCAGAAATGAGTTAGAAATGCAAATTATTAGGTTCCACCTCAGGGCCTACTGAATTGGAGACCCTGGGAATATCGCTAATTAAGCTATAAACAGGTCTTCCAGGTGGGTCCTGATGTACCTTAAGTTCAGGAACCATTGCTTTAATCCTTTAAAAAAAATTCTTTCCTTACCAAGGTCAGCCATTAATGACTGTGTTTTCAATATCACTTTCATTTGTGTAACTCTTAATCTACATCATTAACCCTGATATCTATGTCAACCCTACTTCTTAAATTGTGTTAAATATATTTCTTGGATATCTGTTCTGTACTTCAGACTCTGTAGGCTCTAACCAAAATGCATTATTCATCTACTAAAACCTGTTTTACATACCATGTTTCCTATTTACTCCTTCAAAAGATTCCTCCGTATAGTTTTGAATGGTAGATAGTGCAGTATTTCTCATTGGTTTCTATTTTTTTGTCTTGTTCTAGAGGAACAACAACAACAATAAGATTCTTTAATAATTCTACTGACCAGAATAGGGTCAGGATTTTCCAGACAATAGAATTACTATGTTTTGTAGACCTTCTGTCAAAATATATGTTTATCTTACTCTCCCTTAGTTTTTCACTCCTCCCCCTTCTCCTCCTCAGTCTTCTCTCAGTTTAAGAACTTAGAGATTGTCTACTTTCAATCTTGACCTCAGTTACCCGAATTCTACCATAAAGCTGGAGGGATCCTTGACCGTGGCTCAGTAGAACCACAACTTGTACTGGCACCAAAGGGTGAAGCCAAGCAACATTTCAGATATCTCGGTGTGATTTCTGCAGTAGATTCTCAATATTTTTTAAATGAGTAAGTGAGTAAGTAGGCAACTCTCAAAGGACTAGGCAGATTGTCAAGGTCAAAAAAGCATGGTGAGATTGTGACTAGCGATATAAGGAACCTTAAGGATTTTAGCAATAAAGAGTGAGAAATTTTGACACTCAAATATTTATTAAACGAATAAATGAAAGGTTTTAGAGGAAAGAACAAATAGCCATTGTCACAGATGGTTAGATATTTCCTTCTGTGAGGGAGAAGGGTAAATTTAAACATTATTTCAGTATAAATTTTCAGGTTTAATTCTTAGGTCTCATGTTTATATGTGTGCTTCCCTGTGAGCATTCAGTTTGATAAACTTTTTTAATAATTTTCACGTTGATTCATGTAATGGTTATATTCTAATGGTTGACCATATATTTTGGGCTATAACTTCTACTGTTATTATAGTTCTGTTTTTGTTGGATAGGAAAGACAACAATTTGTGTGTGTATGTGTGTGTGCATGTGTGTAAAATCTGTTAAATTGCACATTAAATTATCTCACATGAGGAATTTTTACACTTGAAAATCATGTCATATACCTATTCTTATAATTTGAGCTATTCTCATAAGGAATATATATTCTTAAGTTATAATAAAAAAACCTTTCTTTTTAACATGCATACAGGAAACCTCGACCTGTGTCCCAGTTGGTTGCCCAGCAGGTTACTCAGCAGTTTGTGCCCCCTACACAGTCAAAGAAAGAGAAAAAAGATAAAGTAGAAAAAGAAAAAAGTGAAAAGGAAACAACTAGCAAAAAGAACAGTCATAAGAAAACCAGGTAAATTTGTTTTTTTGTTTTGTTTTTTAAAAATTTTTTATTGTTATGTTAATCACCATACATTACATCATTAGTTTTAGATGTAGTGTTCCATGATTCATTGTTTGTGCATAACACCCAGTGCTCCATGAAGAATGTGCCCTCCCTAATACCCATCACCAGGCTAACCCATCCTCCCACCCAGAAAACCAGGTAAATTTGAAGAGTATTTTATGGCACTTATTAAATAATAAAATGAACCATTTAATATTCTCTTTTAACATTGATATATTCATATACAAAGTGGAAATAAAAGATTCATCTTTATTATAAAATATCATTAAAGTGTTTTTCTGAGTTTGAGAGGTATATTAGAAATTAAATACAGAGGCCACCAATATAAGCTTAAACGTAAGGATGCTTTCTTTTCTTTCTCTTCCTTCCTTCCTCCCTTCCTCCCTTCCTTTCTTCCCTTCTTTCCTTTCTCCCTTCCCTTCCTTCCCTACTAGACTCAAAGACATTTGTGTTTGAGCTGATTCTTTTTCGGTCATAAAGCCAGGAGTGATAGTCACAATACTGAACAGATATTTGCATGGGCTTTAACCAGTTAAAATCTTCATGGGTACAGGCAGAACAGATAGTCATGATGCCCATTTCTGGAGTAACAGCCTTTCATATAACTCAACCTTAATGGTTATCAACTTATTCTGTGATCCAACTATGTCATTGCTTTTCTAAAACATTTATTTTAGTAAAATTGGTAAGCTATCTGCAAAATTATGATAAAGCTATAAAAGCACAATTAAGAGACCATTGCTTCCAGAGTATCAGTTTGTCATGTTGAAGAAGATTAATCAATGATTGGTTCGATTAATGTTAATGATTTGAAACATTTAATTATATTTTTGTGGCTAGTTCATATATGAATCTAGAACTTTAAATATAGATGTATTCATTTTGTTATTTTTACCTAATTTATTCATTATATGTTCGAAAGTTCGTAGAGAGAAAAGCTAGTTTAAAATTTTATCATCTTTTCTATTTAGGCCAAGATTGAAAAATGTGGATCGGAGTAGTGCTCAGCATTTGGAAGTTACCGTTGGAGATCTGACAGTCATTATTACAGACTTTAAGGAGAAAACAAAGTCACCGCCTGCATCTAGTGCTGCTTCTGCAGATCAACACAGTCAGAGTGGCTCTAGCTCTGATAACACAGAGAGGGGAATGTCCAGATCATCTTCACCCAGAGGAGAAGCCTCATCATTGAATGGAGAATCTCATTAAAATTTATTTTCTCCAATTTCTTAGTCACTTCTGTCATAACATGCAAATACACAGATTATGCCAAGAAGTACCACATTTTCATGACAGACATTCATGCACAATCCATAATTTGCGTTTTACACAAAATAGAAATTTGTTAGAATTTGTTAGACTTTATTGCAATCTATGCCTACCAAACATTTTCAGACTTGACCTTTTGGTCTCCACAGTTCAAGGTGCCATGAAAATGTGGTTGAATTATTCATTATGCAGTGTTATTGGTAAGTCTATTTTCACTTTTAGTTTAGTGAATTCTAACACATAATTCTTGAATTCTCTACTATTGGCATGTTACGAATTTAAATTTTTATAACATAGTGCAAGCTGCCTAAATATGTATTATTTGAGAATTGTGAAACAAATAGTTATATGTATACAAGTCAAAGATCAATTTAATCATATTGCTGCAACAGGATTTTCTTAATGGTTATCCTCTTAAATACACCTGCTGGTACTTGGTGTGGTTAAATAGGAAAAATTGTTATTAAATAAAGAATTTGTATGAACCGTTGCCAATGTTTTTGACACATTTTACTAAATTATTGTTCCTGAATTATGTTTCTGGTTTTATCTTTGTTTTTGTTTTTGTTTATCTTTTAAAACATTCATTATTGTAATGTTTACTAGCAGAGTAGTAAACAATAAAACATTGATTATTTAGCTTTATAATTCAGGTTTAGTGCTCTTGTCATTGAACACTGGTATTTTCTGTATAATATAAAACTTTGAAGTTCAAATAATTATAAGCATTTGGCAAAAATAGAAAAGAAACCTGACATATTTTAAAGGCTGCAATTTTGGAAAAGCTTTAACTTAATAATAGTTTATCACTGTTGTCTTGCCCCAAACTTGTTCAGGGTCATAGAAATATGAATCTAATTAATACAGAAATGGGAACTGTTGCACAGAACTGGGAAATAACTAATCTTAAATCAGTTTAATTGGCTTCTTATTAAATATAATGATTCTTATGAAAATCATAGTGCCCTATTTTCAGACACAACTGCCAGTTTATGCATTTACCAATATCCTGAAATAAAAAAAAGTATTTACAGCCCCACTTATTATGTAAAATTACCAATAAAATATTTTTATGACTACAGATTTTGCATTTTTGTTCACAACTAATAATGTGTTTCATATTGTATTTAAAAATCCAACCTAGAAACCACACATAAGTACTTCTTAAATTTTTCTAGGGTCTCCTGCTGCTTTTAGTCATTTGCTTAATATATATCCACCTCTAGGAGACTTCTGAAATATAAATTAAAAATATAACTTGGATGCAAAATATCACTTAAAAACACTGATAGCATTTGAAAAACAGAACAAAACAAAACAAAACTGTACACCCTGACAGTTGTGATATTTGGTGGTTTCTCGTGGTAATGTAATTTTCTGTTTAATTGCAGTACTTTTTCCAGGCACAATGGGACTGTCTTTTTTGTAAGATGCTAGTTGTGAAATACAGTTAATTGCATACAGTAAAAGTCTGTGATTAAAACATTTATATACCTCATTCTTTAGTGTTGTTAAATGAAAAATTAAAGTTTGTTTTTATTATAAGATACTTTCAGTGGAACCCCAGCTAACTGGTTATGTTCTTTTAAAACATGAAAAAATTTTGCCATATTTCATTGTTTTTCACATGTTTCAGATGTTTTAAATTTTAGACATAGTAAAAATTCAAGTAATAATTGTAATAGGGAAAATCTTCTAATTTTTAAGTCAAAACTATGTTTTGGAGGCACTAGGTCTTTGGATGATGATCAAATTCTTTGAGGATGTATTTTAAATGGACTGTGGGAGAGAAAAATCTGACAGAGATGGGATTTTACCTGAATGGAGCATAGTCATCTTGTTATATGTGGGGGGAGATAGTATAGAGTGGAAATTTAGAGTGCTAACTGGTGTGTTTTGAATCCCTGTTATAGAATCTAAGTGAACTTGAGTAAATTACTCAGGGTCACGTCCCATCTATTAAACAGGGATAATGGTAATCAAATCTAACTGATCGGGTTGTTGGGAGGATTAAATGTCAATCCACATAAAATTCTTAACAATTACACGGCACACACTGGCTGCTCAGTAAATGAGCCTTTACTATCTTTATAGGTAAAATCCCATTACGAAAATATTCTTTGTAACAAAAATCGTTTCCACACCCTCTCGGATGACCAAAACAAATTGTGTTCTGTAGGATACACTGAATTTTCTACATCAGATGTTTGCTCTGATCCCAGACCAGCCAGCTTTCTGTAATTAAAGAACCTAATGGTATGCACTATGAGACAGGACAAATGAACTGAGTCGGCTGGTTTGAAATTTTGTTTTCCTGTCATTAATCACAATTCACTTGCTTTCATTTCACCCTACCTCAAATACACTTCCAAACCAGGAAACAGACCCAAATTGCATAAATACACCTAATGTTAAAATCTGCAAAAAGATTCATCAGAGCCTGGGCTTAGGGTACATTTGTAGTTCTGTTTCATCAGTTCACACTGTGGTTTTAGCAGTGGGTTCTTTTAACCAAATTTCATACAAAAAGAGAATTTGAATGTTTTTCAGAGTTTATTACCTTATTTTGATACAATTAAGAGCAAAGATATAATTTGAGGCATACCAGAATACATATTCTTAAAACCTTTTGTATTACACAGTAGAAATAGTTGACTTAAAGGTTTTATTTTTGTTAAATCTTTCCTAAAATTATAGTGATAGTAGACAAAGTGAAAACATTAAAAAAGGAAGAGAATCTCAGCTTTTCTAAGTTGATAGCATATTACCTTTCTTTTAAACAAAAATCCTTATTGCCTAAAAAGAATGTAGTTTCTGCATGTTTATGCATTAATGCTAAATGGTCTAGAAGTTTTAGTTTCCACTGAGGCCCTTATTTTACTTATTTTCTTGATCTGCACATTACCTCTTCTGGAACTGGACCATCGATAGGAATTTCTATACTACGAACATTAAGTAAAAACAGAAAAGGGAGTATATAAGGAAAAGGATAAGCATAAAATAATATTTTGACTTATTGGCACTGCCCACCCCCCCACCCCCCCTGCCCTTCAACCACAAGCACCTTCAGTTGTGTGGAAGATGAACATAGAAAAATTGAAGTGCAGAAAAGTCGGTGATCAGAATCAAGAGACACTGAAGGTTACCGAATACAGGATTTGACTGATCATTTTGTGAAAGCAGAAGGAAAAGAATGCCCTCACTGGCTAATGAGGGTGATAGAAAATAAGCCCCAATAATATCAAAGGCAAGGAAGGCTAGGAATGGGGAAAAAAATGAGGGATGGGGTAGGAGAAAAAAACAAAGACAGCAGAAATTAGAAAATGGGGCATTGGAACACAATCTGGATGATCGTGGAGAAGAATCACTAGAAAGGCAGAGAACAAATTGTAGTATGTCTGTCTCTGAGAAGGTTTAAAAATCGTGCTGTGATACATCCTCTCCTAATGACTGTCGTCAAAGTTTTGGCTGTGTTTACTAGGGCAGCAATATGTATAGTAACTTCAGAACAATTTTCCTCAAAACCAGTTCATTTTAAGAAGCTGTCATAGAGAAGTTTTACCTTGAATTATACTAACACTACTTTCCTGAATGCAGATCCCCGCTCTCCTAGATAATTTAAGTGTTTTTAATGTGGCTTTTGTATTTAGCCAGTGTAGATATTCCTGTCTTTATGGAATGGGCCAGTTCTGGAGTATATGAAATGCCATAATAAGACTAGGTACTTCTATGGAAAAATCAAGTAGAACTCTTGAGAAGTTTCAGTGCTCTGGGACATGTTTCATGTTCTGAATCGTGTGTGTGTCTGTTTTCTGTGTGTTTTCTTCAGTAGGAGTTGTAGACAGTAGTAGCTATTGTCTATTAATTGTTACTAATATTGTTACACTTTCACTATTTTCCTGATCTAGATTGTCTTTATATCAGTACTCAATTCAGTGAACATTTATTGAGTATATTTTGTGTGCTTGACACTGAGCTAGGGATTGGAGCTCACGTTACTAGGAGAGACCTGTAAATAAGTAATTACAATGCCATCTCACTGCAACAATAAAAACATGTAAGATAACAGAAGTAGCAGAGGGAGTGTGTGTCAAACCCCCACCCCCTTTTTTTCTAGGAAACTCAGCTTGGACTAAGTATCCCCTGCAAGTCCACACTGAAAATGTTAGGATCTCATCTTGATAGTTGCAGCTGATAATGTTCGGTGTCAGTAGTAGTTTTACTAGCTCTCATTTCATTACTGCTGCTTGAATTTTCAAAGTTTAAGACTTTAAGCCACGTGAGATTTTTTTCTATACTAATTTTTAAAAATCAATAATCAGCTGAATGAGGTCTGCTATTCCTTTTTGTGAAGATAATGAAGAAATTACCCAGAATCCAATGAGAAATTTTATTCAGACCTATTTCAGGAAAAGCTTTAATTCACATGAGAAAATTTGCCTTTTTCTTACAGACGATGCAGATAATATATTGATTGCCCTGTGTTTCTGAGAGAAATCTCAGATTAAAATTAGGCTTACTTTTGGGGCGCCTGGGTGGCTCAGTCGTTAAGCATCTGCCTTCGGCTCAGGTCATGATCCCAGGGTCCTAGGACTGAGTCCCACATCGTGCTCCCTGCTCGGCGGGAAGCCAGCTTCTCCCTCTCTCTCTGCCCCCGCTTTTGTTCCCTCTCTTGCTGTGTCTCTCTCTGTCAAATAAATCTTAAAAAAAATAAATAAAAAAAATAAAATTAGGCTTACTTTTAATAATTATGTAGGACTTAATCACCTGCCATGTCTATATTCTTATTCTTGATCTATATTTTTTCTAGATTCTGATCTTAATGTTTTTCCTTGTGTTCTTACAAAGTTCCTCAAATCTCTTCTGTAAGACTAAACAGTAATACTATTTAGTAATACTATTTTAGTATTATAAAGTATAGTATTATAAAATATTATAAAACTTTTGTAATACTAACTTTTTTAAAAAGTTAGAAAATTTCTTCATTGCAATGTGTGAGGCTAAGCCCCAGTGAGAACTTTTTGGGACAAGGTTCTAGTGAAATGGGTGCCTCCCTAACTGGAATTCCTAAGTGGCAGGTCTTGAGCTTATGTCTAGGTTTAGATCTGCTGGCCTACCTGGAAGTAGGGAGTTTGGATGAAAGCTACCACTCATCTTCATATTTCCATTAACTCTTCCAGCAAGAGAATTCAGAAACTAAGCTGGGTACCAAGACTAATTAATTTAGAGTTTTTCATGTGTATTATTTTCACTATCCTCTTAATTTATAGTAATAGCAACAACGAAATGAGCCTGTGTTTACTTTTAGAGTCAGCAAAATTGAGGTTGGGATACTGTGTAAAACCAGTTTGGGAGAAAACTCCTAAGGGACAAAATGGCAGTGAAATAATTTTTAAAAAAGGAAAGTAGGCTGAGTTCTCAAAAGAGCAAAATGATCTTGGCCCAAGAGGTAGTTCTTTAATAAAAGAAGATAAGAAAGCCTATGTTTCCAGTACAGGATAAGATAAAGAACAGTTTAACTCAGAGGAAAAAATCTTTTTTTTTTTACTTTATTAAAAATATTGAAAAGTAAAAAGAAACCAAACATAACATAGGGTTGTCTAGTGATGTAATTTTTTTATAGAAAGGAATATGGGTAATAATAAGAATTCTGATTTTATTTTTGAACTGAGAACTGGATTTCTGAAGTGTGATGGTATCAGAATTCTTAATTATTTTCAGCCTTCAGCCTTTGGGGACCTGGGTCAGGCAAAAGATCTGTTACTTACTCTTGTAATCATGACCTCGATTGATGGCAGGTTTTAGAGAACTTGGGTATGTGTGTTTTAATTCTAATTTTCCTCATGACTAAATTTCCCTGCAAATCTAGCTTTTACTGACAGTATTTTATAAAAAAAAAAAAAGATTAAAATCTATTGTATTAATGGGAATGGAGGGTTCCTGAAGACTGAATGGGGGATAAGTACAGGGATGGTCCATAAGATATTCCTTACTCCCCTCCCTACTCCACCCTCTCCATACTCTCCCTTCCTTGTGGATGGAAAGGCCAGCTAAATTTGGGGATCATATAGAAGCTAAGGTGTCCCCATTCACTGGTCTTACACTGCCACTTTTTCAAATCATGTGGCCTACAGCTGAGTTTTTTGAGAATGAAGAGAATCGTTTTCTCTTTCAACCTATCCCTGACTCTACTTTTTCCCCACATTTACTGGTCTGAATGAACACCTAAACTGAAATACTTTTTGTTCAAACTGACAGTATTCTTTTTTTTTTTTAAAGATGTTATTTATTTATTTGACAGAGACACGGCGAGAGAGGGAACACAAGCCGGGGGGTGGGAGAGGGAGAAGCAGGCTTCCTGTGGAGCAGGGAGCCCAACGCAGGCCTCTATCCCAGGACAATGAGAACGATGTGGGACTCAGTCCTAGGACCCTGGGATCATGATCTGAACCGAAGGCAGATGCTTAATGACTGAACCACCCAGTGCCCCCAAACCGACAGTATTCTTTTCCAACTTCTTTCTCCAGTCCAACAAGGTTTCTAGGAAATGGACTGTGGGAAATGAAGAGATTTCACTAGAAGCCAACCGGAAGAGAGAATGGTTTTCACTTTTAGTCTGAATTTCTGATTCTCTGTGCTCTGCAACTATTCTTGTATTTCTCTGATTGTAAATTTTGTTTTAATCCCAAGACCAGTCTAAGAGGTTTTCACATAACATAGTTTTTTTTTTTTTCTCCTTTTTGCTTTTACTTTTAATTTGCATCACTCAGTTAAGCATTTATTTGTTCAGAGGTAGTATGGTAAAATGGAAGAAAAATGTGTTGGATCCTCAAAGATTTCCATTCAAATTATGGATCGTCATAATTAGTGATGGCGTTAACAAACCTCTGAGTTTCAGGTTCCTTGTTTTTTAAAAGAAAATAACATCTACTTCATATATGTGTTACAAGGATTGAATCAGATTATGCATAGACCTTTATAAAGTGAAGTTTATAAAAAAATTTTGAACTTTACTCTGAAAAGATAAAGAATTTATCTTTTCCCCCGGAGGATTTCTTCTTTTTTTTAAAAAAGAAGTCCTAAAAGGTAAACGGAAGTAGGAAGGAAATGCTGAGCAGACCCTAAATTTGTTATAGAGTGACTTAGAGAAGATTTATGAAAAAAATAAAAACAGTAATGGAATGTCTGTTATATATTCAAAATGTACCAGGAGCTATATAAGAATAATCAAAATTAATCTTTTGAATAAAAGATTCTTGAAATTTGGATTTTCCTGAATCTTAGCGTTTTCTAGATCGTGGAGGAGGTCTCTATCTCTATAATTTAACAACTAATATTGCTTCTTTTTTTTTTTTTTAAAGATTTTTTATTTATTTATTTGACAGAGAGAGATACAGCGAGAGGGAACACAAGCAGGGGGAGTGGGAGAGGGAGAAGCAGGCTTCCCGCCGAGCAGGGAGCCCGACGCGGGGCTCGATCCCAGGACCCCGGGATCATGACCTGAGCCAAAGGCAGACGCTTAACGACTGAGCCACCCAGGCGACCCACAAATATTGCTTCTTTTAAATTTCTTTTTGACCACCTAGATTAACCATTTTGACAGAATGAAGAGAAGATCAACATTGATTAAAAATTTGTATATAGCCAGTCTGTCGCTAGAGAATTACGAGGGTGGTCTAGAGATGAAAAAGTAGACTTAGGAGTACATACATAGGGGCGCCTGGGTGGCTCAGTCATTAAGCATCTGCCTTCAGCTCAGGTCATGATCCCGGGCTTCTGGGATCGATCTGGGGCTTCTGGGATCGATCCGGGGCTTCTGGGATCGATCCCCGCATCCGGTTCCCTGCTCGGCGGGAAGCCTGCCTCTCCCTCTCCCACTCCCCCTGCTTGTGTTCCCTCTCTCGCTGTGTCTATCTCTGTCAAATAAATAAATAAAATCTTAAAAAAAAAAAAAGGAGTACATATATACACACAGTAAATGAAAGAAGTACCTATTATGATATCAAAAATATTTAAATCATTTTCAATAATTTAAAATTAATTTTAAGAATATAAAAATGTTCAGGGGCACCTGGCTGGCTCAGTCAGAAGAGCATCTGACTCTTAATCTCGTGGTCATGAGTTTGAGCCCCATGTTGGGTGCAGCGATTACTTAAATATATAAAACTTTAAAAAAGGTATGTATAAAAGAAGAATATAAAAATGTGTGAATCCTGGAAATGATCATAAGGGCATGTACATGGCTCCTTATACTCCAAGATAATCAGTTAACACTGTGGGTAATACAAAAATCATTTCTAATTTTGGAATGCCTTATATACTTTTTCAACAGAATTTTCTTTTTAATTACAGGATTAAAAGGAACCTAAAGGGATGTGATATAGTCTAGAACCCTCATGTCAAGTAAATGAATCATTATTCTTCTGGATGTGCTCGTCCCACAAATTGTTGCAGAATGAAAACTGCCATTCCAGTATTTTAACAACCTGTGGAGCATTAAATTATTCTTTGTTTTTACTACATTTAGTTTCTTTGTTGAAATAGAGAACAATTGTGATAGGCATCTCTTTAAACATCTTTGATCTATTTGAGTATTAGCTCTTACTCCAGTTTCTTGGTACCATATCCTTTATTTTTCTCTCTCAAAATCTACTTTCCATTCTTATAAATGCTTTTGCGATCCATCTTTGTACCTCGTTAAGTTTATCTTTATTTCTCTTAAGAATTGTAAGGTGTAGTAGAAGGATTAATTTAATATTGTCGTTATTTTTACTTGCCCGTCTTCCCTTTGAGGGCAGTACACTCAAGCCCCTTGTCTGGCATGTAGAATATATTTAATAAATGTTTATTGAATGAATAAGTGTATGTTTTCATTATACTTACACATATTGATAGCATGCTAGTTTTCATTTTTTTGTCTGGTAAGTCAAGAAATTTAATCCTTATAGAAGAAACTGAGGCTTAAATTTATTTAGTAACTTTCCCATGGTCACAGAGCCAGCAGTTTTTGGTGTAGGGATTCCAAATGGAGAACTACTGCTAAATTACAAAGCATTTCCCCACTTTATTTCTCATGGCCAAACTCTTCAAAGCTCCAAATGCAGGGCGCCTGGGTGGCTCAGTGGGTTGGGCTTCTGCCCTCTGCTCGGGTCATGATCTCGGGGTCCTGGGATGGAGCCCCGCATCAATCCCTGCTCAGCGGGGAGCCTACTTCTCCCTCTCCCTCTGTAGCTCCCCCTGCTTGTGTTCTCTCACTCTCTCTCAAATAAATAAATGAAATCTTAAAAAAAAAAAGCTCCAAATGCAATTTGAACAGTTTAACAGCATGATTTTTCTTCATCAAGTGTGTGTGTGTGTGTGTGTGTGTGTGTGTGTTTAAAGCCTTCTTTCCCTCACTTTGTGGCACTGTAACTGCTTTCTGGTTCCAATCTTAATCTTTGTCTCAGTCTCCACAGTGGGGCCAGAACCTGCTCTCTAAAGGGTGAATGTGATCATGTTACTTCCTAATTTAAACCCTTCAATGGTCACCACCGTCTGCTAGATTAAGTTCAAACTCCTTGGTATACTAAACAAGGCACTCAAATATCTGTCCCCTTTAACTTCTAGTCTTATCACTCATCATACCCTCCCCTGCACTCACTTAGCTGGTGGTATCAAACTTCTTACAGTTCCCCAAACACAAGAATCTGTTTCATTGATCCCTCAGCCTGCAATTCCTTCCCTTACCCACCCAAGACTCTGTGCCTCTTTTACTACCAAGTGTCTCTTGACCATGCCCTCAGTAGAACTGATCACTCCTTTTTGTGTTTGCCCACACCTTTACAGGCTTCTATCCTAATGTCTGTATCGTGGTATTGCATTATTTACAAGTCCCACTTATTTACTTACTTATTGTCCTTCATTTACTTATTTACACTTATTTATAAGTTCCATTTATTTATGTACTTATTTACTGTCCCACCCATGCCCAACTAGGTGTCTTTATACCCCAAAGTACTCACATAGTGCTTGGCACATAGTGGTGCTTTATAAATGTTCAATAAATGAATGGAATGGAAATACGGCTGATGAAGAGGGAGAAGAAATGGAAAGCTAAAGAGAAAGCCCTTTAAAGGGGGAATATTATTGTTATGGACATGCAAATGATGAGTTGCAAAGGAGGTCAAAAAGATGTAATAGGGAGGACCTCAGCTGAACATGCCCTTAACAAGCTCGTTCGGAGGCAAGATATGCATACTCAACAGCATTACGAGGTAATTAAGTATCTGGATGAAAATGGCTCACACAGTATTACAGAAACTTAGAGGCTGGGGAAGTCCTGATGAGGAGGATGGAACTGAAAACTGGCCTAATCAAATGCCTTCCAAGTGCAAGGCGTTTTTCGTGCGTTAAGCAATTTAATCTTTCAACCACCCTATGATGAGGATATTATCTCCGTTTTAGAGATGAAGAAACATGCTCAGAGAATTTAGGTTGCCCAACGTCACAAACTACCATGTGGAAGAACCATAATTTGAATTTGGGTCAGCTGTCTCCAACGCCCCGTTCATTTCGCCACTCCCCTCCTCTGCAGTGCGTAGTCACCGGGAGTTACCCGCTCCACGTTCCTTGGGCGTTCCCCTCCGACACCCCGCGCGCCCAGTTCTCTCGCGCTCACTGCGCCTGCGCTTCCGGCAGCTACCCGCACTCCGGGGTGGGGCCCGGCGGCGGAGGCGGTGTCAGGGCCCCGGGCGGAGTAGTCGGCTAGCCGGTGAAGGCCGTTGGGCGGGGCGAGGCGAGGCGAGGAGGGAGAGAGGGAGGAGAAGAGGGAGAGGAGGGAGGGAGGGAGAAGAGGAAGGAGGGGCGGGCTCGAGGCCGCGGCGGAGGAGGAACTTGTTGCGGCCGCGGCTGCGCTGTGCGGCTCCCTACGCTCCAGTTCGCCGGGCGGGCGCGGTGCAGCGGTGGTGGCGGCGGCGGCGGCGGCGGCTGGGGCGCGGGGCCGGGGCGATGCGGCGTTATCTGCGCATCGTGGTGCTGTGCCTGGCCTGCGGCTTCTGCTCGCTCCTCTATGCCTTCAGCCAGCTCGCCGTGTCCTTGGAGGAAGGAGCGGGCGGCGGTGGCGGGAAGCCGCAGGCCGCGGCGGCTTCCTGGCTCGCGGGCGGCGGACGCGGCGGCGCAAGAGGGGTGGGCAGCGTGGGCTCCGCAGCGCATCCCGGCCCGTCAGACAGGTACGGGCCGTTCCCTGTCAGGGCACCAGGGCCGGGGCGAGGGGCGCGGCGGTCGCGGGGGCGCGGGGCTCGGCCTGGGCTGGGCTGCTCGCCGGTCCGCCCCGCGCCTCCCGCCGCCGGGCCCGCGCCTCCCGCTTCTTTGCCGCGGTCTCTGACCCCTTCTCTCATTTCCCTCCTTCCCCCTCCATCCGCGCGTGAGCCTAGCCGGAGAGCACCCCATGCTCTTTGTGTTTGTCTTCTGACGCATTCCTTATGCGCTCTTAAAAGCGGATAGAAATTAATTTTCAACTTTTAATTGAGTTTGTTTTTTTTCCTGACAGAATTCATTGAAAGTAAAAGGTGCCCCACAAAAGCTTTCTTGCTGTCTGGCTGGTGGGAATTCCCTCTTGTTTCCATGGAGTTCAAGTTGAGATATTTAAACATCAGGCTGGCGCCCTAGTTCAATTTTTTTCCCTCTCCTGAATGGGGCATCTAATTTTTGTGTGTTAACGCTTAAATTTTCGTTATTAGTCTGTTAAATCTGGACAGAGCTTTTATGCGTATTTTGAATTTTTCTTTAGGAAACATCGGTCTGTTCTGAAAGTTATAGCAAGTTAAGAAAAGTGAGCGATACTTAACATGCTCACGTGTTTTGTGGGATGGGATATCTTAAAATTCGGTGTTTAAAAAGTAACATAATGACTTAACGTGGATTTACACAAATCACTGCCACAGTTGGAATCTACGTGAGATTTTAAAAAGAATGCGGCGCATTATGAATGCTTAACAAAATCAGAGCCTTTCCACTTCCTTGAAAAATAAGCTCTTTTATTTGTGGGCACCTCCCTGGGAATGACTCGGAGTGCTCTCTTAGTAAGAGGCAAAGTCGGCTTTGGTATCACTAAGTACGGGGTTGGTAAGAGGAGGGAGGGCGGGTCAGCTGCAGGCTCTTTAACATTCTGAGAGTTGATGGTCGTTTTCACAATGAAAGGGGGAGGACGTTTGGGCATAGGAGCAGCATGGGAAAGCTGGACTGTCATGTTTTTACCCCCGGATTTGATTACAGTCAGGCGAATCCCTGACTGTATTCGTAAAAGCAGAACCACTTCCAGTCAGGTTAGTCAACTCTTGTGTGCCCTGGGAGAGGCGGTGACTGAAGACCTGAATGAGCTCTTGAATAATGAGGCTCAAGAAAAGCTGTGATTGTGAAGCATTTAAAATTATGGAGAAGAAAATTATTTTTGTAGTGGGTAGAATCGGAAGGAAGCAACATTTTAAAACATTGGATGAAATTGGACTATGATTAGTATTAGATTTCAGTTTCGTAGCGTGACATTCATTTTAAGTGCTTTGTCTCAGATACTTATACTTTATTTTGTGACAGATTTTTGTAAATTGTATTTGCTTGGCTAGCTGATTTGAACAAAATTATTTAGAATAAGCACCTCAGTATCTTTTAAGATTTTTTTTTTTTTTAAGTAATCTCTGTCCAACCTGGGGCTGGAACTCACAACCCCAAAATCAAGAGTCGTGTGTCTGCTGACTGAGCCAGCCAGGTGCTCCAGCACTTCATTTTAATAAATGTTTTATAGAGCTATTACTGAAATTTTAAGTTTGATGTGTCCAGGTCAACTAAAAAGCTGTATATTTACAGGTCCTCTGAGCAGCATAACTTCTCATTTTAAATGAGGCATAACTCTAAACCCTAAGTGTTTTAGTCTTGGTAAAAATATGAAGTACAATTCACCGCATGTGCTTGTATAATAACTTTGGGCAGAGCAACAACATGAAAAAGTTAGTTGTTACATTTTTACTCTACAGTTTGATAAGATCAGGAGAATTCTTAAGACATCAGGAGTCTTAATTTTAGATATTACTTAAAGCATTTTTAAAGATTTCTCACAGAGTTTGGTCAACTTTTTTGGCTACCACAGGATATGGAGTAGATACCTATCTTTAACCTCTCTTCCTATGTATAAATCATTTGACCAGGGTCCAGAAGGCATCAGTAATTGGACCAGGATTGTATCTTTTGATTTTTTAGGGCTCTTTCTGTGAAGCTTCTTTGATGAGAATCTAGTCTACATAGTGTTTCATCAGTGGAAAAAGGTGTATAAGGCAAGCAACATCTTCCTTTTTTTGGTAGGACTAGATTATCATTGCATTCTTTTTTGAAGCAGTCTTACCTGAAAAACTTTAACTATTATTTCTCTCATTCATTTAAAATATGGAATCTAGGTTATACCCAGTATGTTTTATTGTCAAATCTTATAGAAAGTGTTTGTTGCATGGAATTCCATGACAATAAATTACTTGGAAAGATCCTTCCAAGTTCTCAAAGTAAAACTTCTAAAATGATAGGAACAATTTTTCAGTGAAATCTATTAATTAGTGTATCTTGTTTGAATCCATTATATTTTGGTATTTAGAAAATGCACAGGTGTTAGAGTCAGACAAACCTGTTCTCTTCCTGTCTCTGCTGTGAAACCTTGACCACCTCTCTACTTCAGTTTTCTCACCTGTAAAATGTAGGTAATACTTAACCTTAGTTAATTTGTAAATAGAATCCTTAGTTGTCAGTGATTAAAATCCATTACAGCTAACTTAAGCAAAACATATTTATAGGCTTATATGGGTTGCCGGCAGGAGCAAAATTGAAAGGAAAATTCCCCGGGCAGCTCCAGGGACCCTAAGGACTAGGACTCTCTTACTCTCTTCCACTGTAGACAGGCTTTGTTCTTGGGATCTTTGCAGTGTTTCTTCTCTTATCTCAAAAATTTCTAGGAAAAGGCTCTCATTGGACTTGTTTGCATCACATGTCCATCAGTGTTGTCAAGAATGGTGACCTCTGATTTTGTGGCTCTGTGTTACTTGCACATCCTTGTGGTGGACAGGATAACATGATTGGACAGAATAACATGATTAGATGAGTGGTGTCTTAAAGAGGGGAATGCTGGCTAGGCAGTGGCTCTTCCACATAGAGAAACTCTCAAGCTGCTCGAGGTGGACAGACTGTTACTAAGTTATTCAGTATAAATACAGGACTTCTGTAGAAGGAGTTAGACTATTTTGTGACTTCAGCTACTCAGAATGAATTCTCACATTTCACTAATGAATCTTGATGGTGATTATCAAGATTTTGTCCTGTTGTAGCTGTATGGTGGTGTGAAGTGGGGAATCAAGAAACTACTAAGCTTTTGAGTGATAACCATTTCTGGACCCACCATGCTGTTTGTTGTGTCAAGTCACCTCACTGGTGAGGCCATTGAGTTCTCATTTCTCCTGGATCTTGTGAACACTAGTAGGATGTACTGAGCATCTTTAGGGCTTTGGAGACACAGACTTCAGCTTTAACATATGTTTGGCTGTGTGAACCTTGAATACATTTCCTCAAAAGTTAGATTAGAGGTAAGAGTATGATATTGGGTTGTGTGTGAGAATTGAAATGAAGTAGCTTGAATGATGACTGAATATGGTGTCTAGCACAGTAAAACTGTAGCTAATACGGTGATGGTTTCAATCATTTAAATTAAAAAAATTTTTAAGATTTACTTATTTAGGGTACCTGGGTGGCTCAGTCAGTTAAGCATCTACCTTCAGTTCAGGTAGTGATCCCAGGGCCCTGGGATTGAGCTCTGCGTTGGGCTCCTCACTCAGCAGGCAATCTGGGAGTCTGCTCTAGGATTCTCTCTCCCTCTGCCCCTCCCCCTGCTTGTGCTTCTCTCTCAAAAAATCTTAAAAAAAATGATTTATTTATTTGGGAGAGAGAGTGAGCATACAATTGGGGGAAAGGGCAGAGAGAATATCCAAGCAGACTCCCCTCTTGTGCAGATCCAGGGACGCAGGGCTCAATCTCATTGAGATCAGGACCCAAGCTGAATCCTAGAGTCTGGTGCTTAACTGACTGAGCCACCCAGGGGCCCCTCAGTCATTTAAATTTTAATTTAAAAAAAAAAAATTTTTTTTTTTTTTCAATTTCTGCCCTCTGGGAAAAATCCTGTCCTTTGTCCCCCAGTCCACACCTGCTTAAACCAGGTGCCTATTAGTGGGGTCTGGGAATCTATATTTTAGATATGTGCCCCAGGTTATTGTTACACAACCAAAGATTGAGAACCACTAATGTAGCTAAGAAAGGTTTGACCACTATTTTCACACTACTGTTTTTAGTAGAGAAATTTCTTTCCCTTTTTCCTGAAGTCATTTTTGGAGAAGTTCAGGCAGTGAATAATGAAACAAATTACTTACTAAAGCCACCTTCATTTCTGCTTTGTTTATGCAAAGACATCTTATGTAAAATCAATACCCTGCACTTGTATTTTAGTTCACTGAGGATCATACTTCGCATGGTTGTAAAGTGCTTAGCACAAATCTGACTAGTAATTACTTAATTAAAATTATTTTGTTCTATGTTGTTGGAGGGGAAACTGATTAGGCTAATAAAAAAGGAATGTGTACTTTTGATTTGGAAATCCTCTTTTATTTATTTTTTAAAAGATTTTATTTATTTATTTGACAGAGAGAGACACAGTGAGAGAGAGAACACAAGCAGGGGCAGAGGGAGAGGGAGAAGCAGGCTTCCCGCAGAGAAGGGAGCCTGATGCGGGGCTGGATCCCAGGACCCTGTGATCATGACCTGAGCTGAAGGCAGACGCTTAACCGACTGAGCCACCCAGGCGCCCCTTAGAAATCCTCTTTTAACACATTAAAGTTATTGTCTGTGCCATACCTGTTGAAAATACTTGCCCCCACGTATTAACTTACCTGTGTGTATACCATATGAAATTTAAACTTTTAATGTATTCAGATTGGCAGTTTTTTCCTTTACCATTTTTATCTTTGTCATGCATAGGAAAACTTTCTACCGGAGGGTTCCCCCCCCACACACACTTTTTTTAACATTTAAATCTTTAATACAGTTTCTTTTTTTCTTTTTCCTGGAGGAGGGAGTTGGGTACGATGTGATGCTTAGTTTTTTTTTTTTTTAAAGATTTTATTTATTTATTTGAGACAGAGAGAATGAGAGAGACAGCACATGAGAGGGGGGAGGGTCAGAGGGAGAAGCAGGCTCCCTGCCGAGCAGGGAGCCCGATGCGGGACTCGATCCAGGGACTCCAGGATCATGACCTGAGCCGAAGGCAGTCGCTTAACCAACTGAGCCACCCAGGCGCCCACGATGTGATGCTTAGTTTTGAAATAGATAATTGTTCGTTATCTTTTGTATATAAGCAGTCGTTTTTGCCCTAAGTATTAATGAAATTAGAGGTTTAAGAATAAGAAATGAAGACCTGGCAGAGCTAGAAATTAAGTTGTCTGGAGACAGTTTTTAGTTGAAAATAAATGACCCAGGTACTGATCTTCAAGTAAGGCTGATTTGTCAGTATCATGGGAATGGTCTCCTTTAATGTGGTTGAGAGCATCTGTTTTTCTTGCCATAGTCACAGTGTAGGTATCTGTGCCTTGAGGTTGCACGGTGGCTCGCAGCACTTCATTCAGACTTCCACATTCTTTTGCGGGATATGCCTAAACTTATCCCTGACTATAAGTTGTGCATGGTTTTCACTAAAGCCTCATGACTGTGGTAGATGTTTTGAGATGAAAAGTACATTTTCCAGGTTAATTTAAAAGTACAAAAGACTTTCTGTTACCAGATTTAAGTAAACTTCAAGTTTGAGAACTGTTATTGTGGAGAGTTTATATAGTTAAATGCTCTGCTTAATCCCGAGCATGAAGTATCTCAGTTCTTCAAGTACTGAAATTTTGGGGAATTTTGTTTCTGATAATTTTTTTAACTTTTAAAATAAATATAAATTCACAGGAAGTTTCAGAGACACCCTTGTATCATTCACTGTTTCCTCCAATAGTAGGATTTTATATGAGCATAGTACAATATTGGAATATATATCAATACAACTGGAATATATATCAATATAGTGCAATATTAAAACCCCAGAAATTGACATTGTACAGCACATAGACTGTATTCAGATATCCCAGTTTTACATGCTTTCGTATGTGTCATGCAGTTTTATCACATACGTAAATTCGTGCAACCACCTCCACAAACACAACTGTGTTATCACCATAAGATCCCTTGTGCTACCCCTGATCACTTTGTAGACAAGCCACCTAGAACTAGAAACATTATGCCGTATGAAATTTGAGGATGAGTCATAGTAAAGTTTTATTTCAATTTATTCCACAGTGAAGAAGATTTGCATTTATGGACTTCATTGATTTTTGGATGTCACTGTTTACTGAAGACATACCCACTAAGCTCAACTTACAGTTTTGCCCCATTAAAATTATTTGATAGAATTACCTCTTTGATGTAGTAGTATATTTCTAATATTTCATTTCCAATAGTTTTTTTTCTTTTTTTTTTTTAAAGATTTTATTTATTTATTTGAGAGAGAGAGGGAGCATGAGCCAGGGTTGGGTGGGAGTTGGGAGTGGAGTGGTGGGAAGGGGCAGAGGGAGAGGGAGAAGCAGACTCTGGGCTGCGCAGGGAGCCCCAGGGAGCCTGATGCGGGGCTCCATCCCAGGGCTTGGATATCATGGCCTGAGCTAAAGGCAGATGCTTAACCGACTGAGCCACCCAGTTGCCCCTCCAACGGTTTTAAGGAATAAAAGCAAAAACTCAACTAATAACCAGAACTTGGATAACTGCCTTTACTTTCCCAATATTTTTTAACTTTATTTTTTTCTGGCCTATAAGTACAGTTGCTGTCTGTCTGTAATAACAGTTAACTGGTACGTAATGAGTTTCTACTCAGTCTTTAAAACCATTTTTTCATAAGTGAGAGAATGTAAGTTTGGGAAATAAGAAACATTAAATTATGCCACCTCTTGCCGGCAGCACATCAGTGTTTTATGATTTTTTTAAATAGTGGTATGTGTACTCACTAGTGCATATGTTTTACATTTCCATTAAAGAAGGACAGAAAGAAAAACATCCCTTCTAAAAAAAACTGTTTTGACATTGAGTTATGGTTATGAAAACCTAAAACTTGACTTTTTCCCTGCAATTTCATCTGCATTAATTACTATAGTTTCTAGCAATTTCACTTGTAGGTATATATGCAAGAGAATTGAAAACATATTTGGAGAGAAATTGTAAATGAATGTTCATAGCAGCATTATAATAGCCAAAAGGTGGAAAACAACCCAAATATCTATCAACTGATGAATAACTAAACAAAATGTGGTATATCCATCCATTATTTGGTCATAAAAAGGAATGAAGTGTACTGATAAGAAATGGAGGGTACTGGGCGCCTGGGTAGCTCAGTTGGTTAAGCAACTGCCTTCGGCTCAGTTCATGATCCTGGAGTCCCTGGATCAAGTCCCGCATCGGGCTCCCTGCTCGGCAGGGAGTCTGCTTCTCCCTCTGACCCTAACCCCTCTCATGTGCTCTCTCTCTCTCATTCTCTCTGTCTCAAATAAATAAATAAAATCTTTAAAAAAAAAAAAAAAAAAGAAATGGAGGGTACTTAGGTGTACTACAGTAGATAAACTTTGAAAATGTATTCAAGGGTTAGACTGAAGGATGTCAGACTTGAGAGACCACATATTATATGATTTCATTTATGTGAAGTATTTGTAACAGGCAGATCTATAGAGATAGAAGATAGATTTGTTGGTGCACGGGTGGCTCAGTTGGTTAAGCATCTGCCTTCAGCTCTTGTATCATGATCTCAGGTCCTGGGACCCATTTTAAAATGTGCCATCTGTGCCCCACCCTGTTCGCAGAGATTCTGATTTAATAGTTCTCCTATGGGGCTCTCTGGGTGATTTCGCTGTGCAGCCTGGGTTTGAGATCCTCTGCCCTAGACTGTTGGCATGTGTGAGAGGTATGATCAGAAATCTTTGCAAATATGAAATTTCATAGACCTTTTGCTGTAAGAACAGTAACATATAATTGAATTTATAGCAAGAGAAAACAGAGTTACATGGTGAGGGGACATGAGGTGACCTAGTTTAGTGACTCACCCTGATTTCATACTTGCTTTAGTATCCAGGCCTCACTGCAGTGAATTTCAAACTATTGTTTTGAAAAGTAGTAACAATGAAAAGCATACTTTTTGTAAGGTGAGGTGTTACGGCTGTGGTTAACTGAGCTCCGACCTGCAATCTAAGAGGAAAGACTACACTTAATCCTCCATTTTAGCTTGTGTAATACAGCGAAACGAAGATAATGTACATAATGAAACTGAGCCATGGATATCAGCGTGCTTGCTTGCTTGCTTTTTTTTTTTTTTCAGTTTAAAACACCGTACAACTAGCTTGGATTGAAGATTAATTTAAAAGCCTTCAAAGATCCTCTCTTCCTTTTCTGTCAGCATTTGTGGCATTTTAAATTTGCTCCAGGATAAGCAACTGTTTTGTTTGGCTGAAATGGATTTTATTCTAGGGGGATCTGTGTAGTACACAAAGGAAAATTTTAGAAGTATTCCCATATTTTCTGTGTCATCTGAGGAGGGAATTTTAATATGTTTGGAGAGTTCCTGACTAGGAAATGGTTTTTCAGTCTGTACTATATTCTGCCTAACGGTTTTAAAGTCCTATTTAAAATAATGGTACCTTAATAAATAAATAATAAAATAAAATAATGGTACCTCGAATAAGGGAGAAATTTCCAAAACTCAAGTTACCTTAGCCATATTGAATTCGCAAAATTGGATTTGCAGTTTTGTTGCCATAAAATAGAACAGTAAGTTATTATGTTAAGTAAATTCCTTGTTAGTTTTAAACCTAAATACTCACATAGGACTCTCTATTTCTGTCTTACTCTGTTAGGTGTAAAGATTTCTCTCTGTGTTACTGGAATCCCTATTGGATGCTGCCCTCTGATGTTTGTGGAATGAACTGCTTTTGGGAAGCGGCTTTTAGGTAGGCACCTAAATTTAATTGGTAGATCAGTGTAGGTAAGATTAGATAGTACATAGTAAATTTTTGACTGTAATAGGACACAAAAATGTTTCTTTTCCTGTAATTTAATATTTTCTTACAAGCAAATAACTCATTTTCTGATTGGGTTTTCTATTTATCCTACTTTGTAGTTGTTATAACTAATTTGTAGTATATACTGTGTATAAATGCTCTAACTTGTTTGTAGGTGTTATTAAGGTTAACTATTGTTCTTAGGAGCATTTATGATATAATTTTAGGTAACTGGGTGATAAAGTATTAAACAGGTGATAAAGATAGACTTCCCTTGACATTTACAAACATATATATGGCATTTATCTACTTTAAAGCTGCTGAAAAAACATTTTGTAGGTGGATGGGGATAATTGAGGAAGGATATGTTGGTTATTACCAGAGAAATTAAATGTTGAGGAATGAGAGGATAAAAATAAGTGTTTAATGAAGGGGCAAGTATTGATATGACATTGTTTATTGAGCTTGTATGTTGCTCAGTAGTTTGGCTTTGTGCATGGCTCTGGATAATGAAGGCCTTGGATTCCGCTCTCACCTTCAGTGAAAGCAGTGTTGATAGGAATGGGCTATCAGACTGTCTCCGTGGCCTAGTGGCAGGGGATACTGAGGCAGTAGCCTGAAATGCCTTCCTAAGAGTAAAATTTCTTTGAGAGACACCTATTTTTACTGTCTTTATGATTAATTTAAATTTTAATTCTACTTATTCTATTTGCTAGGCACAGTGCCAGGTGTTTAGAACCAGACTCTGAGTCTAGTTAATGTGGCTCCATCCTTTTGGGGCTTGCATTCTGTAGGAGCTTCACACTAGTAAACCTGAGATAAAGATAGAGGGTGACAAGTTAAAGCTGTGATGATGGGAGAAACAAGTGAGTCATCAGGTGGGATCATCTTAAGGCATTGGGGAAGGCTTCCTGGTGGGAGTGACTGCATGAGGAAATTAGGCTCAAGGACAGGAGATAAAGTATTTTAGGTGGGAAGAATTACATTCTTTATATATATTTACAGTATATATTTTTATGTTCTTGTATTCCTGATACATTATACATTCCATGAACAACTGGGAAGGAATCATTGAAATCCATTATTTTAATTATATCTCATTGCTATGGAAAAGATTGGGTGATTGAAATTCTAATACGAGTCAGTTAAATCAGATTATTCAAACTTCTAAAAACTAAGATAATATTATCCTTCAGCTTGTTCATAAATTTGGAGAATTGGAGCTCTGTATTTTTCATTCTTACAAAAGTTTGCTAATGAATAGAGTATTGACAGCTACCATTTTGCTATCTCCAGCCTTGTGACATAAATCTACTCACTCTGAAGACTGGGTAAGCTTGAACACTGTGTACCCTCATTTATACAACCCACATCCTTTTGTAAGTTACAGCATGAGTAATAATCTTCCCTCCCCCTCTGCTGAGTGCAAGAGTACCCCAGGGAAGTTCATCTAGTCTGAATCCTGGAGCCTCTGTTTATTATTTCTCTTGTTTTGGCTTCTCCAACTCATTATTTTCCTAATGCTTCCAGGTATTCCTTGGAAGGAATTACATGTGGATGGATACATAATGGTATAAACCCTTGTGCTAGTTACTTTCCTAAATTTGAGGTTTTAAAAGTTAAACTTTTCTGTTACATTCTCTACTTGTAATATTAAATCCATAGTATGTATCTGTAATGGTTTTGTTATATGTATCAAATCATTCTGTAAAATCTCTCAAACTTAGTTCCTTACTTAGAACTTAGGATCCCTCACATTTACTGTTTGAACATGGAGACAAGCCAGGATGCCATACAATTGCCATATCGTTTTCACCCTGCATTGCAGTATTAACTCTAAGTAGCACCTCAGTTTTGCATAACTCTAAGAGCTTGTCTGCCCACCTGGTAAAGCTTCTTTGAAATTCCCAGTTACTATCAACCTTAGGTCCACATTTTGCCAGGCCCCAGTGGGCCCTTAGCTGGCACTGTTTTCTTCCCAGGCCTGTCCCTGCTTTCCCAATTGGAATTCTTTATACCTTGTGACTTTTATTTTGATCAAAGCTCATCTGGGGGATTATTTCCTCCCAATTAATTGACAGTGAACATAAAATAACATAAGAAAGAAAAACTGCTTTTGATGTGCATAGGCTTTTAGTAATTTGTATGTGCATTTACTAAGTCATTTCCTGACCAACCAAATGCCTCCCAGCAGCTTATCAGAATGCTCACATCTCTCCTGTCTTTTCTGTTCTTGAAACAAAACCAAACAAAATTTCTACAACAGCTTGCACTCAACTTTTTTTCTTCAAGCATTCATTGTTTACTCTGTTTCTCTTCACCAGCAAGACTTCTTTTAAGAGTATATACTTACGGGCGCCTGGGTGGCTCAGTTGGTTAAGCGACTGCCTTCGGCTCAGGTCATGATCCCAGGGTCCTGGGATCGAGTCCCACATCAGGCTCCTTGCTCGGCGGGGAGCCTGCTTCTCCCTCTGACCCTCTCCTCTCTCATGCTGTTTCTCTCTCTCACTCGCTCTCTAATAAAAAAAAAAAAAGAGTATATATTTACTTCACACCCTTTAACAACAACAAAAGACCTCCCCGCCTCAACCTGTCTGAGCAGCACGCCTCAGCCTGTCTGAGCAGCACGGGTTATCTGACTAACCCCCCGTCCCCTACTGTGAAGTCACCTTTGACCTCTGAATTGTTCTTCTGGGGCCCAGTCTTACTTTTTTTGGTCCCTTTGACACTGGTTACCACTTCCTCTTTCTTTCGGCTCTGTCAGTCTCTGGCTCTTAAGACCAGGGTCTCAGCTACTTGATCTCTCAGCTTCTGGACTCCTCTCCTTGTCCTGACTCCTTCATATTAATGTTCCTTAGGACCCTGCTCTCTTCTCTCCCCACTCCCTGGATAATCACAAGATAAGCTTTTACTTATTTATTTATTTATTTATTTTAAAGATTTTACTTAGAGAGGGGGAGACAATGGGCACAAGCAGGGGGAGCAGGAGCGGGAGAGGGAGAAGCAGGCTTCCTGCCCAGCAGGGAGCCCGACACAGGACTCAGTCCCAGGACCCTGGGATCATGACCTGAGCCAAAGGCAGCCATTTAACTGACTGAACCACCCATGTACCCCAGATAATCTTTGATACCTCTACTCCAGAGCTCTTTTCTGAGCTCAAGAACTGTGTTTCCATCTGCATTTTGGTCATTTTTTTTAACTTGCTGATTCAGATGCCTCAGACTCTCTTGTTTAAACCTGAGTTCATGGTTAAATCTGATCTGGCTTCTCACACCTTCCCTCGTGTGTTTTGTATCCTGGTTTATGATTGACTTTCTTCATGTCAGTCCACAGTGACTCTTCTACCCAGCTTCTTTCACATTGTTGCTCCTGATAGCCTCTTCTTCCTATTCCCTTAGTTATTATGCTCATCACTTCTTATCCAACGATTTTCCTTCCCTACCCACTGCTTCTTCCTTCTCAGTATCCTCTATGTCACTGTATTCACACATCTCTTGTGGTTGTGAATCTTCCAGACTGTTGGCTTTGCAGAGAGATACCATGTGTTGTTCATCATTCAAGCCCCATGCCGAGCAAGGTGCTTGGCAACCAGTAAATAGCTAATGATTTTCCCCGGCACTTTCAGACTATTTTTGATGTATGTATAGTGAGCTTCCTTAACAATCTTTTTTTTTTTTTTCTATTTAAGCAGTTACCATGCTTTCCCATTAAATCTTTTGAAATTCTGTCTTTTGCAATCAACTGTAAATTGTATGAGGTCAGGATTGTGGCTTGCTTGCTTATCCAGTGTCTAGCATATGAAAGAAGTTCAAATATTCATTAAAGAGAATGAATTATATTACTAAATTGTGTTCTTATTATTCTTATTATTAAAAATTATATGGATTTAAGTCTGCACTAGCGTTGTGTGAATGTATAGGTGTCACCATGACGTTAGCATTATTGAGAGTTATAATTTTAGCATTTATTAGAGTAAAATGATAGAGTATTACTGATTTATATTTTGTTGATTATTTGCTGAATGTATTTCCATAATTGTTGAGCTTCTTTTGTTCTATATATTTTCTGTATTGATGTTTACCTCTTAAGTTTTTTAATGCTTATTTTATGATCTCTTAGGATAATATATTGTTTTTGCCATTGATTACAAATATCTTCCTGGTTTCAATTTTTTGTTTTAGTTATTTCGTTAAGCAATCTCTCTCTCTCTTTTTTTAAGTAAGCTCTAGGCCCAACATGGGGCTTGAACTCATAACCCCAAGATCAAGAGTTGTACGTTCTGCCTACTGAACCAGCCAGGTGCCTACTACTACTACTAATTGTAGTAGTATTTAAAAATTCTCTTTTAGTGTACTAATTTTTTTGTGACTTGAGCTTTTAAAGTATTTAATCTTTATGATGGGAACCTGAAGATTTTTTCAAGTGTTACATTTTGTTTCAAAAGTGATTATATACAACTCTTTATTTTTTTATTTTATTTTTTAGGATTCATTCATTTGACAGAGAGAGAGCGAGTACAAGCAGGGGGAGCGGCAGGGAGAGGGAGAAGCAGGCTCCCCCTGAGCAGGGAGCCCGATGTGGGGCTCAATCCCAGGACCCTGGGATCATGCCCCGAGCTGAAGGCAGTTGCTCAACCGACTGAGCCACCCAGGAGCCTCTATACAACTCTTCAAAGTAGTTTTTTACCTAGTATGATAATTCAACACTTTTTTTTTATAGTAAGAGGTAAAATATTTTGTTTTTAAGCTATACATTAAGGAAATTGCCATTAATGTTTCTGAACATAGTTTTCCATTTTGTTTAACTGCAGGTTTTTAAAGATGGTTCATAGCAGTTACTTTTTAGTTGAGGTGATTGTTACCAGAAATTTAATTTGGCTTAACTTTGCATACTTCATTTATAATGCTAATTCTTGGCCTAAATATTATTAAACATTGTTTTCTTTTATAGAGAGAACACTAGGCTGAAAGAACACCCTGAAAGCTTTTTGTGCTGTCTAAATAAAAAAAGACACATTATTACGATTCCTTCATAGCAGAAATGTTATTTAAAATAAGTCTATTCCTAAGTTTTAGAAATCTGTTAACAGTGTTTGTATTAGAATTTATCATCTAAAATACTTTAAGTATTAACTTGTTTTTTCTGATTTTCCCTCTGAACTTTTTGCTTTGGTAAGTTTCAAATCTGCAGAGGTTACAAGAATAGTACAGTGAGCACACTCACTACCTACTGTTCACTAGGTATTGACCTATTATTAACATTTTGCCACTTTCTGTTTTTGGCTGAATCATCTGAGAGATAGCTGCATTCGTTATGATATACACCTAAATATTCAGCATGTATCACCTCATAACAGAAGCATCCCCCAATATAATCATAATAAAACTGTCACTTCCAGTTATTTAACACTGGCAGAATATATATTCATATTTCCTTATTTTTCTTTTAATGAACTTTACTTACCACCCC
>NC_058407.1:70053169-70098455 GCF_002201575.2 Neomonachus schauinslandi
CTAATAATGGAAAGACAGGCAAATAATCCAAATAAAGGATTATTCTGCAAAAACAAAACAATAATATCACGTCATGAATGCCACCACCACCCCCCCCGCATTCAGCTGTGAGATCTATTTATAGTCTCCTTCCTTGTAGAACAGTTCCCCAGACTTTTTTGGGGGGGTGGTCGTGGTATCTTTCATGACATGATATTTTTGTTTTGTTTTTGCAGAATGTTCCTTTATTTGGATTTGCCTGTCTTTCCATTATTAGATTCTGGATTTGGGGCAGGAATACTGCATAGGTGATACTGTGCTCTTCTTTGGGCATGCTCTCAGGAAGCTTCTGTCATAAGTTTAACATTTGTTAACTTTGATCATGTGGTTAAGGTGGTGGTGTCACATTTCTACATGTTAACAGTACCTTTATCCCCTTTGTAATGTGTGGGGATAACACCTTGATACTCTGTGGTTGTAGCAATCATTATTCTTGTTCAAATCATCGGTTACAGTGGCGATTGCAAAATAGTGATTTTTGTAATTCTGAATTTCCTTCTACATTATTGGCTGATATTTGTGTTTAAAGAAGGGTTTCCCCCTTCCCCCTAGCCCCTTTATTTAGTATCTTTTTAGACCTACGGATTCATTTTCTTTTATGTGTTATCATTCATTACTGTCATAATTCCTGTTGATGCTCAGGTTATGCCATATTTAGCCATGGAAGCACTCAGGTATTATCTTTGAATTATCTGTAGAATTTCTTCTAATCATACATCTGTAGAAAAATAGGTTTGACTTAAAAATGACCTTTTGGATAATATTTCTTTAAATCCATAGGGACTTTCCTCTTATTCACGCTGTGATTAAAATATAGCACATTTTTACAGACCAGATTATATCATTCAAGATTTATATCATTTTGGCATCAAAATTACTTGAATGGCTCCTTCCTATATCTTATTAGAAGGTTTTAGTTATTCCTTCCTCTAGTGGTGGAAGATTACTTTAGAATTTTTTAGGTTGCAATTATTTCCTGTTCTTGGGGTCTAGGGACAGGGTGGTAAGCAGTGACATCTTTAAAGTACGGTTTATGGTGTTAAGAGTCTGTACTGTATATAATGTTTTTCTAAAAAGGGACATATAACCAAAAGGAAGTTGACAATACTCCTTCCATAGAAATTGGTGGAAGGAGTGCTGGCAGTGTGACTAAAACAAGTCTTGCTAAAATGCTTGGGAGGAGTCAGATCTGATACTGATTTTAGAGGGATTTTTTTCTTTTTTTTTTTAACCCGGAAGAACATTTCACTTATTTTCTTAAGAAGGTTTTATTATACTTGTCTTTGTGTGGAGAATTCTGTGCAAAACAGCACATGACTATTGTGGCTTACTTTTTAAATCTCTGAGCTTTAGCTTCGAGGCAGATCTAGTTATGATCAGTTAAGCAATCCAAGCCCATTGCCAATTTTAAAGTCTTGGTGTGGAGGCACTTACCTGAAAGATGAGATAATTTAGAGCTTTGTAAAATTGTTGTGTGTCTTGATTGCCTTGTCTTTCTTTAACTTTTATCACTGTGGCTTCCACTGCTTTGAGATGAACCGGGTATACATTACCTTGCTCTAGGTACAGAGGGCGTAGATAGTCTCCCCTCACATAGGGTTTCAGTGTTATAAACTGAGGGACTTAACAGAAAAGAGGGAAACAGAGGGTGCTGCCAAGGGAGGAGGTACTACTTCTTTCTAATTGCTGTCAATGGAAAAGAACAGAGCTTTAAAAAGACAGGCTATTGCTAACACCAGATTGCTAACACCATCTATGTGAAGGAAGTGGCACAGCAGGTGGGTGGGGAATGGATAAACTGTGGTAATTCTGAAACAAATGATGTTTGCACAGTTGGATAGACATGTGCAAAATTAGGCAATTGTTCCCTACTTCAGACTATTCATAAAATTTAATTCCTGGCAGATTAATATAAATTTTAAAAACAAAGTATTGTATTTTAGTGGTAATCTTAACCTTAATGAAGAATGAAATATCACCACCGTTTCTGATATAGTAAATAATGCTCCTTGCAAGAATACCACTTTATATGTGACTTCTTCATTTAATACCATTAACAAAGTGGTGTAATAATATGTAACTTTATGAATCGTCTGGGGAAGGTTTCTTAAAAACAGTTCAATTGTTTTAAATAACCTCGTTTATAGAATCTTTGGCCCTTTAGCCTGAACAAAGGGTTAGTTACCAGGGTATTGAGTTTAAGTTTTATCCTTCCAGTAGAAGGATCAGGGAGGAAATGACCCATGTGTTTTCTAGACGATAAGTATTTGGGGTCAAGAGCTTTTCAGCTCCCCTGCTGAAGGCCGACCATTACCAGTACTCACATAAGTGAGAAATGTCCCTTGTAATAGAAGTGAACCCGTTTTCAGGCCTTAGGAGCCCGGTCAGACCAGAAAAGCATCAGTTTCAGACAGCTATCTTAATACTTCATCTCCAGGCTCTTAGCAAAACAGACTTGTTAATAGGAAGGGATAGATCCACAATAAAAGCGGGAGCATGGTTTTTTTTATCCTATTAATATAAAATAATTACACTTGTTTAATGTTAAAACATTGAGATGTATGAATTTGGCATTCAGGTATGTTTTATATAGTCAGTTGTTTGTATTTAATGTTATTCCTCAGTATGATTTTGTTTTCTCATCTCCTGGTCAGTTGAGGGATGACCCATGAGCAAGAACAAGATTTTCCTCAGAAAATAGTTCTGTTTCACCTTGACACATGTACATGTGAATACTCAAGATTACAAAGTCCTATGTTAAGGAATATAACTACAGTTGATTTTAACTTTCAAATTTAAGAAAAATGATTAATCACTCATTCCCGCTATTGCAAATCTCAGTAATGTATACATACAACTGTTAATGTTAAATAATGTAATTTCTAACCCTTATACATTTTACGGAAAGGATCTCTGTAAGCAAGAACTGAATTCAAGTCAGATTTTATGTTTTTAGTTTAGAATGTTTGTACTTTGTAATACCTTAATGTGTTACTAGTTTTGTTTTATGTTGTCTTCCATTCTTCTGTTCTTTTAGCTGTCAGTTCCAAAATGATTATTTTATGCCATAATTACAGGTGAAATCTGAATTTAATATTACACATAGGTTATTTTATTTTATTTTATTATTATTATTTTTTAAAGATTTTATTTATTTATTTGACAGAGAGAGACACAGCGAGAGAGGGAACACCAGCAGGGGGAGGGGGAGAAGGAGAAGCAGGCTCCCCGCAGAGCAGGGAGCCCGATGTGGGACTTGATCCCAGGACCCTGGGATCATGACCTGAGCCGAAGGCAGTCGCTTAACCGACTGAGCCACCTAGGCACCCATAGGTTATTTTATTTAATAACAGTGTAGTCACACATAAATAATTCTGTTCTTTATATGCTAGTGAATTATTATTAGTTCACTATTAAGATGCAAGGGTTTTGAAAGGGTCCTTAGACCCGGTGTTGTGCACTGCTGCTCTCTATTAGAAGTAGGGTCTGACATAGCCTAAGCCAATAACTTGCGTTTAGGGAATCTTTCCTTCCAAAATCCATACTGATGTGTAATTAGTATGTTTTAGACCACCTCAGAAATTTTTACCTCTCACTGATTACTTGGTGGTTGGAACTGAATGTTTATAGGTGAAAAAAGTTATGTGAAGGAAACTTTTTCCTATAATTAGTATGGTTGAAAATTGGGTATAATACTGAAATATTTATGGGTGAATTTATGTCTGGGTTTGCTTCAGAATGATCTGTTGGTTAGTGAAAGGGATGTGGAGAGGGATTTAGATGAAGAAAGAATACCTTTGAATGGATGTTTATAACAGTTAGGAGATGGGTACATGGGGATTTATTCTATTCTCTCTACTTCATATGTTTTTGAGATTTTTTTTAAATAAAACTAAAAAATAATTGAATGGAAGACCTTCAATCGGTGATGCTCCTTTTGTCATTTGGGGGGTTCCTTGAGAGAATTAAGCCCTAATGCATCTAGTCTGAGTAATGAATTAACTTTTCTCCTGTGTAGAATGGTGCTACTTATGTGCTATTCTTGGGAGAATTGAGACAGTAGTAATTTTTTTTTTGGTTCCTAGTGAGGAACGTTGGCTGAGAAAGGCTGGTTGAGGTTACAGAAATATATAATTGACTCAACATTGTACTATTGTGTAATTTGATATTTCTTTGCTTTTCAAGTAGAAATTTTGAACTTCAGTTTTTGAACATGGTCAAAATACCGTGTTGTTAACATGTTACCCTATACTAAAACTGTTGGAAAATGTGGTTTTCTTTTCTATTAGGTATAGTCTGAATGTGCAGCCCATTCAGAGAATGCACCTCGCTGTGGTTGCCTGTGGTGAAAGACTGGAAGAAACTGTAACCATGTTGAAGTCAGCTATCATTTTCAGCATCAGACCTCTTCAGTTCCATATTTTTGCTGAAAATCAACTACATGATAGTTTTAAAGGCATAGTAAGTATTTGAGACTTTGTTAAGACTGCAGAGGTGAATATTTAATGGTATACTATCACAGAATGTTGTTTTATTCCTTCATTGAACAAAACTGTTTACTCAGTAACTAAATGCCCTCCTAGAGTTGGGCTGCCACTTCCATTTAAGAGTCCAGATCTAGGGTGTAAGAGGAGGGTTTGTTTTCGAAAAGAAGTAAGTTGCTTAAAGTCCTTTGCCAAGCATGGAGGTTTTATTTCACTGGCTATAGGTCCGGGATGATTTGACCGGAAAATCCTGTAGCTTAATTTTATTCCCATCCTTGGCTTGGGAGTGCCTCAACAACAAAGATTTTAATTCTGTTTTCAGGGGTGGGAGCTCTTAATTGACAGTATGGAAGGAAGTGGCTTTTTGTTTTGATAAGAAAGTTCTTTATTTTGGTTTTGTATTAGTTACAATCAGTTTGGCTATATTGGCAGAAAACCCAAACTAGCAGTGGCTTAAACAAGATAGAAGTTTATTTCTCTCTCACATAAGAGTAGGCAGTCTATGGTATATGGTAGCTCCATGTCTTCAGGGACTCTGGCTCTGTCTTGTGGCTGAGCCATTTTAACATAAGACTTCTCCTTCATGGTCCAAGATGCTACTCACTCTTCAGCCCTCACACCCATATTTTAACCAACACAAGGGAGAAAGGAGTGAGGAAGGCAATCCCTTCCTACCCTCTATGGATATTTTCCAGAAGTTGCATATGATATTCTTGCCAATATCTCATTGGCCTGAACTAAGTCATGTAACCTTACTGTTACAGCTGTTTGTGAGGGTTAAAAATACATTCTTTAATCAGGACTGCCATGTAACCTCCCTAACAATAAAAAAATTATTACTATGCAAGAAGAGTAGAACGGATAGATATGAGGGAAGAACATATAAGAAAAAAGAAAATTCACCTGAAATCTCACTACCTTGTGTTCTGAGACAGTGGTAAAGATGATAATAGTGATTACCCCCCTCCCCACTATCTTTGTTTATCTTTGTACACTAAGTTAACTTTTCAAACTGATTTGGTTTTTATGCTTGGCCTAACTATGTAGAAAAATATGTATTTGGTGTTTTCTCAAGTTAAAGTAGTTCAAAATACTGAGTGAAAAATACTACTTGTGACCTCAAGTCTTTTAGTTTTCAAACAAAATCTTTGATTCCAAGAGGTATAAAGCTTTACTTACTGTTCTAAAATATTTCTAGTGTCTGTATTTTTTTTTTTTAAAGATTTTATTTTTAAGCAATCTCTACACCCAACATGGGCCTCATACTTCCTGAGATCAAGAGTCACATGCTCTACTGACCAAGCCAGCCAAGCACCTCTGGTGTCTGTATTTTTGATATGTGCTTTTGTAATCTTGATCTCTTTGTCTGGATTGTTTTCTAAAATAATAACTGAGGAATTACTCTTGTCTTAACAGTTCAGGGAATAGCAACAGATTGCTATGGAATGTGGAAACCTTTGGAAGTGTAATAAAAAAATCAAATTATTGTTTCATCTTATATGCAGCTTTAGTGTTTTGTTCGAATCTGATTGCTTGTGTAATCTATACTGTATTTTTAAAAAATTTATTTATTTAATTATTTGAGTGGGGGGTGGGGCAGAGAGAGAATCCTTAAGCAGACTCCCCGCTGAGTGCGGAGGCTGTTGAGGGGCTCAGTCCCCCAACCCATGAGATCACGACCCGAGCTGAAACCAAGAGTCAGATGCCCAAGTGACTGAGCCACCCAGGCGCCTCAATATATACTGTATTTTTAAACTTGGTTTTTAACTATTACAATTCTGAGAATGTTTGGTTTTGCTTTTGATGAAAGTATCAAATACTAGTAGAACATGCTTTTACTGCAAAAAAGATGACTAAATACTAGAATTAAGGAAAAAGTGACTAAGCTTTCCTTTTGAAGTTGATATTGAAAGTATCTTTAAGTGATTTATAACTCGTGCAGGGAAAATAAAATGCTAGTGTTTTAAACTAATAAACAGAAACATCAAAGCAGAATGTTGGAGTTAAAGATACTCCCTTAAACTATGTTGGAAGGCATTAATATTTTTAAAAATTACTTGGGGCGCCTGGGTGGCTCAGTTGGTTAAGCAACTGCCTTCGGCTTAGGTCATGATCCTGGAGTCCCGGGATCGAGTCCCACATCGGGCTCCCTGCTCAGCTGGGGGTCTGCTTCTCCCTCTGACCCTCTTCCCTCTCGTGCTCTCTGTCTCTCATTCTCTCTCTCTCAAATAAATAAATAAAATCTTAAAAAAAATAAATAAATAAAAATTACTTGAACACAGTGATAATTAAAAAAGAGCATCTTCGGGGCGCCTGGGTGGCTCAGTCGTTAAGCGTCTGCCTTCGGCTCAGGTCATGATCTCAGGGTCCTGGGATCGAGTCCCGCATCGGGCTCCCTGCTCGGCGGGAAGCCTGCTTCTCCCTCTCCCACTCCCCCTGCTTGTGTTCCCTCTCTCGCTGTGTCTCTCTCTGTCAAATAAATAAAATCTTTAAAAAAAATAAAAAAGAGCATCTTCAGCCTATTACATAAGCTACTTAGTTTTTCTCCCCATGTATGGTTTTTAATAAACTTTATTATTTTTTAATTTTGACATTTTAAATTTATTTTTAATTTTTAACTTTTAATTAATTAATTTAGTGATTGTGAACCATTGGGGAGGGGCAAAGGGAGAGTGAGAGAGAATCTAAAGCAGGCTGTACATTCAGCATGGAGCCCAACATGAGGCTCAATCTCATGACCCTGAGATCATGACCTGAGCCAAAATTAAGAGTCGGATGCTTAACTGACTATATATTGTGAATGCTCTGTAGGAAACTTGTCTTAAACTGACTTTGAAAGAATTTAGTGTCTTGAAATGCATGAAAAGTAAACCTGTTCATTATAGATTTTCAGATCTTTTTGCTTTTTGTAATGAATTTTTCAAAAATTGGCATTGATATATGTTTATCAGTATTTTATTATCAGGAATATCCATGCATATTAAAAATACAAAAATATCCATGCATATTAAAAATACCAGTTTCATATTGGTCTGACTTTGAGTGTAGACGTTTTCTGTTATACATACTTTGGTAATAAAATTAGTGCTTATTTTTTTTGAGTTTAATTTGTTTAGGGATTTATAGGATTTATACATCAGGTAAAGATGAGATAGATGAACAACATGCAGGGCTTTCAGCTTTCTGATTTTGTGTTGGTTAACTTTCATTGTGCCTCTGATCTTTATGGTGGAGTCTTTCCAGAATATTATTATGATTGTAAGATTTTGAATGAAAACAAATGGTGGGAAAGAAGAATCTGACTTTCTCTTAACTGTGTACAGCATAACATATAGTATCTTTAATTTTTAGCTTTTTAAAATAATCTATTGGTTTATGATTTTACAGAGAAAATTAAAAATGAAATAATCTAAACTGAGGTTTTTTTTATATATTTTTTTTAGCTTGATAGCTGGTCATTTCTGCAGACATTTAATTATTCATTATACCCAATAACTTTTCCAAGTGAGAATGCAGCGGAGTGGAAAAAGCTTTTTAAACCTTGTGCTTCCCAGAGATTATTCTTGCCAGTAAGTTTTTTCTCTAGTGTTTTTTTTTCCTAATTTTGCTTTTACACACGAGTTAATGAAGAGTTACATGTAAATGAGTTAAATAAACATACACATGTAGATTTTCCCTTTGAACATTAGGAAAAATCTTCTGATAGAACAAATAAAAGCTACAAAAGAAAATACCTGTTAAAAATGAAAAATGTAAGTAATTTCTGTGGAAATACTATTTCTTACATTTTAATTTATTCAGGTGCTGTAAACTGTTTTATTTCTAAGAAAGAATAGAGGTCATCAGATCTTACTGGAGCCAGGTCTGTTGCCAGCAGAAATGCAGTGGCAGTATCACCTTCTCGTTGCTCACTGCATTTATACTTTGCGAAGTGAAGTAGATTGTATCATTAAATAGCCATTTCTGTCTTATACCAAGCCACGTTACGCTTTCCAGATTATATTTTAACACAGCCACAGATTTAAAGCATGTGAACTCAAAGGGAAATGGGAACCATTTGTTCAGTGGAGCTGTTCTTTGGTGGTGGTCTCTGGTGATAAACCCTGATCATTTTTTTTTTTTTTTTTTTAGTATTTTATTTATTTGACAGCACAGGCAGGGGAGGCTGCAAGGCGGAGGGAGAGGGAGAAGCAGACTCCCTGCTGAACAGGGAGCCTGATGCGGGGCTTGATCCCAGAACCCTGGGATCATGACTTGAACTGAAGGCAGATGCTTAACCGACTGAGCCACCCAGGCATCCCAGATCATTTTTTTTTTAATCTGAAAATATTCAGAAGCAAGGTTACCTCTTCATTTTGAGTTGATTTCATCCACATCTGTAGCAGTAGAAATACTGAATTTAAGAAGCTCACAAATTTGTGGAAAGTGTATGAATTATGGGGGAAGAAACTTTAGTTACTTGTTATTCTTAAATGGAGCAAAGCAATTCTTAGCATATTAAGATATAATTTACTGAATCCAGGTCATCAGTAAGATTTAAAGTTATAATTTTGATCACTGAGTCTGCCTAACCAGTAACTTTGTTGGCATGTGTAAAAAATTTGGATCCTAGGATCTTTCTCAGTCTCTGCTTCCATTGTAAGAGGCACACAAATAAGGGGTTAAGATAGGGGAAAAAAAAAAAAACCCAAGAAGTTTTAGGTATTTCATGTAGACTTTACAAGTTTAGAACGAAATTTTTATGTTGAATCATTGTTGTATCACATTTAATAAATTGAGTGCTTATTTTTTGCCAAGAATCTGTACTGAAGTTCTGGTATATAGGAATGAATAGAACAGATGGGTTTCTTATTTTTATAGAGCTTATTGTCTGATGTGGGAGGCAGGGATTAATCAAATACAATATGACGTTCAATAAACAAATATATTACTGAAAAAACAATACATGATGATAGAAGCCTAAGGTTACAGCCATTTCCCTTTCATTTTGTTCTCCATTATTAACAAGTTTAATTGTTGGTGTTGTGATATGAAATTTTCCAGATCATTTAGTGATGCAATCTGGTTAAATTCCTAAATGGAATTTGAAACACTAAAATAAAATACTTGAAACCTGTCAAATTGTCCTCATATTTCACTGTTAGTTCTGCATCTTTTTAACCAGATTTAAGTAAATTGATGCTTTATTTTTCTAAGTGGTACTTTTTTTATTACTGAGTTTCTCTTTTTTGAAATAGATTCCCTACTCAGGCTCTGCATTCAAACCACTTTTTTCCCCCCAGCTTGATATTAAATCAGCTGGTGGGGGAAATGGGGTGATTGCAGCCTTGTAGCTGCTCATTAAGGTGATGGCTTAACCTTACCAGAAGGAGGAGGCAACAGTTTTGAAAAGGAGCAGAACAAGGACCAAACTCTTCTCTTTATATTCTTAACTAAAGAGATTTAGGTTAATCTAATAATTGAGTTCTAATACACTGATACATGCAGTAAATTTAAATTTGCAGGAATTGGTTTCTAAATTTTGTGAGTAAGACAGATATAAAAAGTTTTCCTTGAAAAATCCCTGTAGAAGACACATTCAGCATCTCTCAGAAAGTAATAATATAGCCAGTCCTTCTTTAAAGACACCTCTTGTCTTCACCCTTGCTAAGTATATGCACATTTACTTTCATTTGTTGGGAGACAGTAAGCATGAAAATAAAACAGCATGGATTCCAGAGCTAGGTGGTCTGGGGTCCAGTTTTGGCTCTATCATTTACTAGTTGAGACCAAAATGGTACAGTGGTGCCAGCCATTAGTGTTACAGGCCAAGGGAACAAATTCAGAAGATCTTTATTTTATTGGTTTATTTCTGTATTTATTTTAGGAAATTAAGATTCAGGATATAAATTCAGCTAAGTTAATGTTATTTTCCATTACTAAAAACATTATGTCCCTAATCTTTGACCATATTGCTTTTATTTTATTTATTTTTCCAGTTGTTAGTATTTATTTTTTTGTTCTGATTTGTTTTTATAGCTTTTGTTCTCTGAAAGTTAATATAAAGATTAGCATAGTATCTCCATATATACTATTGTAAAAAAATGACAGTTTAGGAAAGATTACTTAAAAAAATTAACATAATTAACTTGTCTCATAGGTATTTCTTTTACAACAAAAGCCTTTTTTATGTTTTATATTAAATAAATAGAATTATAATTAATGTTTCAAATATCTCTTCTCATAGTTAATCCTGAAAGAAGTTGACTCACTATTGTACGTCGACACTGATATCCTTTTTTTACGGCCCGTTGATGATATTTGGTCTTTACTAAAGAAATTTAATTCCACACAAATTGCTGCAATGGCGCCAGAACATGAAGAGCCACGAATAGGGTGGTATAATCGCTTTGCCAGGCATCCATATTATGGAAAAACTGGAGTAAACTCTGGAGTTATGTTGATGAACATGACTAGAATGAGAAGGAAATATTTCAAGGTAAGTCACTGATACAGTTAGTTGGTTAACAGTTCTCTATTTTCCTTCCACAAATTGTTTGGTTTCCAATATAGTTTTGTTTTATTAAGAACTAGATTAAACTACTCAGAATTTTCCTACTTATTTAGAATAATTGAAGAAAAGTGTGTCCTGTGGTAGATCAAGCCAGATGTCCTTAAAAATGAAGTAAAATAACAATGCATTAAGTAGTGAACGTCATCTTTCTAGATTGTTATTCTAGGTAATAGTTGTCATTTTGTAGTCGTGCAACTGTAGAACATCTTGGGGGTGACACAGAGATGTGAAGAGCTTAAGACTCTGGACCCTGTTGGCCAGGTTTAAAACTCTAGGACCTCGAGTGAATTTTGAACATCTCTGGGCTTTAGTTTTCTCAAATGTGAGATGAGGATGGTAGGTAACATTACTTACATCATAGGACTTTTATAAAGATTGAATTAGGGGTGCCTGGGTGGCTCAGTCATTAGGCGTCTGCCCTTGGCTTGGGTCGTGGTCCCGGGGTCCTGGGATCGAGCCCCACATCGGGCTCCCTGCTCGGTGGGAGGCCTGCTTCTTCTTCTCCACTCTCCCTGCTTGTGTTCCGTCTCTCGCTGTGTCTCTCTCTGTCAAATAAATAAATAATACCTTTAAGAAAAAAAAAGATTGAATTAGAACAGTGGCTAACACATTATAAATGTGAGCTGTTTGGGGCTATTGGAAGTTAACATTAAAAAAAATTCTTGGGGTGCCTTGGTGGCTCAATTGGTTAAGCATCTGCCTTCAGCTCAGGTCATGATCTCAGGGTCTTGGGATCGAGCCCTGTGTTGGGGTCCCTGCTCAGGGGGAACCTGCTTCTCCCTTTCCCTCTGCCCCTCCCTCCCACTGTGTGCCTTCTCCCTCTCTCCCTCTCTCAGATAAATAAATGAAAGCTTTAAAAAAAAGTTCTTGCATGTTTCTTATCTCTCAAATTGTGGGGTCAGTGGAAGAATCAGGCTATTTAGATTCTCTGCATTCTGAATAGAGGAGTATGTTGTATGGTTTACCAATTTTATGTTGATGAGTTTTATGTCATTGTAGTTTGTGGGCACTGGAGTCAAACTGTCTTTATGTTTAACCTTGCCACCTATGCATTTATTTAACCACTAGCTGGTTAACTTTAAATGTCAATTCTCTTAACTGAAAAATAGATAATAAGTGGACTTATGTAGGTTGTCAGTTTAAAGGAGATCCTTTTAAAATACTTAGTACATCTCTTCAACAAATGGTGCTGGGAAAACTGGACCACTTTCTTACAGTATACACAAAAATAAACTCAAAATAGATTAAAGATCTAAATGGGAGACCTGAAACCATAAAAATCCTAGAAGAGAGCACAGGCAGTAATTTCTAACATCAGCTGTAGCAACATTTTTCTAGATAGTCTCTTGAGGCAAGGAAGACAAAAGCAAATATAAAATAAACTATTGGGACTACATCAAAATAAAAACCTTCAGCACAGCAAAGGAAACCATCAACAAAACTAAAAGACAATCTACTGAATGGGAGAAGGTATTTGCAAATGACATACATAATAAAGGGTTAGTATCCAAAATATATAAAGAGCTTATACAGCTCAACACCCAAAAAACAAATAATTCAAATAAAAAATGGGCAGAAGACATCTGCAGATATTATTCCAAAGAAGACATCCAGATGGCCAACACACACACGAAAAGATGCTCAACATCACTCATTCTAAGGGAAATACAAATCAAAACTACAAAGATACCACTTCATGCCTGCCAGAATGGCTAAAATCAAAAACACAAGAAACAACAAGTGTTGGTGAGGATGTGGAAAAAAAGGAACCTTTATCCAGTGTTGGTGGAAAAAAAACTGGTGCAGCCGCTATGGAAAACAGTATGAGGTTCCTCAAAAAAATTAAAAATAGAATTACAGTGTGATACAGTAACTCCACTATTGGGTACTTTCCCAAAGAATACAAAAACACTAATTGAAAAAGATATATGAACCCTTATGTTTATTGCAGCGTTATTTACAATAGCCATAAAATTATGGAAGCAAGCAACCCAAGTGTCCATTGATAAATGAATGGATAAAGAAGATGTGTGTGTATGTATATATATATATATACACACACATATACATACACACAATGGAATATAACTCAGCCATAAAAAGGAATGAAATCTTGCCATTTGCAATAACATGGGTGATCTAGAGAGTATAATGCTAAGTGAAATAATTCAGAGAAAGACAAGTACCATGTGATTTCATTCTATATGGAATTTAAGAAACAAAACAAATGAACAAAGAAAAAAGACAAACCGAGAGACAGACTCTTGACTATAGAGAACAAACTGATGATTACCAGAGGGGTGGTGGGAGGGGAGATAATGTGGAATAGGTGATGGGGATTAAAGAGCACACTTATGATGAGCACTGAGTAATGTATGGAATTGTTGAATCACTATATTGAATGCTTGAAACTAACATAACATTGTATGATAATTATATTAGAATTAAAAATAAAAATAAAATGCTTAGTGCAGAGCATGGCACATAGTAAGCACTTAAATGTTAGCTAAATACAGTGACTTCTGAAATACCCATATAGACGTGCTGTTTATCCCTTTGCATCTGGTTGGGGCTGTATTAAACATTAAGGAATATTATGTCTTTTATGATATGAGAAAATATGTTTGTATATGTGTATGTATGCATATATATTTGTCAGATGTTTTTCTTATGGCTTCTGGTAGACCAGACTTCACACCATTATTTATTACTCCTTTTTGTGTGTCTTATTTAAATTTTGGCTTCATTTAGAGTTGTTTCCTTGATTCGTCTTTGGTGTGTGCAGCAGAACTGCTTGCAGCCATGCCCATGCCTCGACATTTCAATCTTATGACTGTTTGTACCCATTGTTCTTTTTTCTGTAGATCTAGTAAACTTAGTTTTTTTGTTGTTGTTTTTAGCCTTCTCATTTTCTGAACCTTTTTGAAATCTTGATTTCATTTCAATTTTGTCTCCCACAGTTGAATGCTTTAACAAGGCTAGTGTAACCTGTGCTCTTGCTTAACAGTGAACATTTCTTCAGCTACCTAATTTGTTAATACAGCTTAAGTTTTAAAATTTCACGTACATAAAGTTGTACTAAATAAAACAGGCAAATTATAAAAAAAAAAAAAAAGGGGCGCCTGCGTGGCTCAGATGGTTAAGCGTCTGCCTTCGGCTCAGGTCATGATCCCAGGGTTCTGGGATCGAGTCCCGCATCGGGCTCCCTGTTAGGCGGGGAGCCTGCTTCTCCCTCTGCCTCTGCCTCTCTCTCTCTCTCTGACTTTCATGAATAAATAAATAAAACATTTAAAAAAAATTATAAAACAGGCATAATACCATGAGTTCCTCCTCTTCTGATTGTTAGCTTATGCACAGTAATTTTATACCAGAAGATGGTGCTATAAGATTACCTGCTAAAGAATAATACGACTTCTCAGTAACTCTTCATTTGAAATTCATAGAATTATGAGAAGCTTACTATTGCAAAGAACCTTAGAGATAATTTAGTAAACAACATTATTTTTTAAACATTTCAAAATTACAACTCTCCAGTTCAAATCTATGATTGTCTTTTACTTATTTAAATGTCACTCCTAAATACTTTCAACGTCCCCCCCCCCCTTTTTTTTGTCATGGCATGTTCTAAAATCAACTAGAACTGTAGATGCAGGAGTTGAAATCATTTCTAAACTTTCAAACTTTGTTTTCTTTCTTTTTTCTTTTTTTTAAAGATTTTATTTATTTGACAGAGATAGCGAGAGCAGGAACACAAGCAGGGGGAGTGGGAGAGGGAGAAGCAGGCTTCCTGCTGAGCAGGGAGCCCGATGTGGGGCTCGATGTGGGGCTCGATCCCAGGACCCTGGGATCATGATCTGAGCTGAAGGCAGACGCTTAAAGACTGAGCCACCCAGGCGCCCCTCAAACTTTGTTTTCATCTGTGTATAATAGACTTAATGAAGAAGACTATGAGACACATGATTATACATTAATTACATTAATACATTAATTCAGTAGGTGCAGTTTACTTCAACCTACCATCCCTGTGTTGCCCAGTGGGAACAACACAGATTTGCTTTGTTTTCAAATATTACTGTATTTATGATTGCTAATATGTTTCTGTAAAATTTTTGTTTCCTTTTTTCATATGTTTGTTTTTCCTGGTTGTTTTCCAGACTGTATCTGTAGCAAACATTGCCTTGTTTTTTCCTACTAATTCTACAGTTTCTGGCTCTAGTGATTACTTATACTAACTTTCTAAACTGTTCCCTACACATCTGTGAATGTTGCTCCATGGTACTTACTGCATGAAAAGCTGTAAGACTACCCATTTAAGATAATGGCCATATTTTAAATTCTTAATTTGCTTTGCTGTCACCCAGTCCCTACCATTCATGACTGTTCATTTCCAAACTAATGTATTATATGCATTAAAAATTAAAATAGTAAAAATTCTGCTTTTTTGTTGTTTCTCATTATGCTTGGTAGTTGTGGTTAAGCTATTGCTTTGTATTTTGTGTTACAATTATGTTTGCAGTATTGAATCCCTATTAGGATATTTCTTAGCCTTTTTCTATTAGGGAAAACCAAAGAATATAAGTAAGGCATCTTTAAAAAAATTTGTTTTTTGTTTTTACTTACTTTTTAAGTATTCTCAATGTGGGGCTCAAACCCACAACCCTGAGATCAAGAGTCACATGCTCTACTAAGCCAGCCAGGTGCCCCCAAATAAGGCATCTTGAGAATCCTTTTCTTGTATATTTGCTGTACTGTGTTCACATCCTGCCATATATTAATTTGTAAAGTAATTTTTGTCTGTTTTCTCCACCTACTGAGGGCAGGATGTGTGTTTTGTACAACTTTGTATTGGGAATATTTAGAATGGGGTATGAGGGGCGCCTGGGAGGCTCAGTTGTTAAGCGTCTGCCTTCGGCTCAGATCATGATCCTAGGATCCTGGGATCGAGCCCTGCATCTGACTCCCTGCTCAATGGGAGGCCTGCTTCTCCCTCTCCCACTCGCCTCTGATTGTGTTCCCTCTCTTGCTGTCTGTCTCTCTGTCAAATAAATAAAATCTTTAAAAAAAAATAGAATGGGTTATGACATAAAGTAGCAACTTAATAGGTAATTCCTGACAGGATAGATGAAAGTTTTAGAAACTGGGCCATTAGTGAGTTATTAAAAAATTGGAAAGACAACATTTCCACATCCATGAAGTAGACATGATGGTTATTTTTACATATTTGTAAAATGTATGTGGTGGAGAACTTTTATTCTATTTTATATATATATATATATATATATATATATAGCTTATGAGAACAGAGTATCTGAACATCTTACTAACAAGGGTAGAACTCTTTTCAGAGATTAGTGCAGTAACTGATCTTTGGGAATTGATGAGTTCCCAGTTTCTAGCACTGTTGGAATATGCTATGAATAGCCAGCTATCAGTTTTATATTTATATATAAGATAGACTCATAATGGTATTTTCAAAAGCATACATTATTCTGAAATGAGATTAATTGATCTTAATATGTGCACATTTTGGTGGTAGGTTGGCTAAAATTAGTAAATTAGAACTACATTTTTCTTTTTAAAAATTACAAAACGAGGGGCACCTGGCTGACTCAGAGGAGCATGTGACTTTTATTTTTTTTAGATTTTATTTATTTATTTATTTGAGAGAGTGAGAATGAGAGAGAGCACATGAGAGGGGGGAGGGTCAGAGGGAGAAGCAGACTCCCCGCTGAGCAGGGAGCCCGATGTGGGACTCGATCCCGGGACTCCAGGATCATGACCTGAGCCAAAGGCAGTCACCCAACCAACTGAGCCACCCAGGCGCCCCATGTGACTCTTGATATTGGAGTTGTGAGTTCAAGCTCCACGTTGGGTATAGAGATTACTTAAATAAATGAATAAACTTATAAATTGCAAAATGAAATCAGGCTTATAAAAATTTAAATAATTCATTGTATGTAGAATAAAAAGAAAAGTCTCGCCTTACATACCATTCTTCCCAGTTTCATTTCTTCGCCCAAATGATATTATAAACTTTGCTATATATTTTTCAGACACATTAAAAAATGTGTTTTGAAACAGATGTACATAAGCACTTACATCTTTTTATGCCTTTTATACATCTTCAGTTTGCCTTTTTTACTTAGTAAACATATAATTGACTCATTTTTATGTCAGTACATAGTCTATCATATTTTTAATGTGTATATGAGATAGCAGAGAATGGATGATTTGGTTTTATTGTTTGTGTGTACTAGTATGAGCATGTAGTTATATGGCTGGAAATATCTCATATTTTAGCTTATACTTTCTTGACTGTACTACTAGTGTGGAAAATTATATTTTCATTTAATTTTTGGCCATTTGTTTCCTCCTTTGTGAATGGCTGTTTGTCCATACCCCTTGACCATTTCTCTACTTTAAAATTTTTTTCTATAACCTGAACTCCTTTTATATGTCATGCCTCTTTTTTTTTAACAAAATTTTTATTTAAATTGAATTTAGTTAACATATAGTGTATTATTAGTTTCAGGGGTAGAATTTAGTAATTCATCAGTTGCATATAATACCTAGTGCTCACTACATCAAGTGCCCTCCTTAATGCCCATCACCCAGTTACTCCATCCCCCCACCGCCCTCCCCTCCAGCAACCCTCAGTTTGTTCCCTGTAGTTAAGAGTTTCTTATGGTTTGTCTCCCTCTCTTTTTTCTTTTTCCCCCCCTCCCATATCTTCATCTGTTTTGTTTCTTAAATTTCACATATGAGTGAAATCATATGGTATTTGTCTTTCTCTGACTGACTTATTTCGCTAGCATAATACCCTCTAGTTCCATCCAAATTTTTGCACATGGCAAGATCTCATTCTTTTTGATGGCTGAGTAATATTCCTGTGAGAGAGACAGAGAGAGAGAGAGAGAGAGTGTGTGTGTGTGTGTGTGTGTGTGTGTGTGTACATGTCACATCTTTATCCATTCATCTGTCAATGGACATCTGGGCTCTTCCATAGTTTGGCTGTTGTGGACACTGCTGCTATAAACATTGGGGTGCATGTGCCCCTTTGAATCACTTTTTGTATCCTTTGGGTAAATACCTGGTAGTGCAATTGCTGGATCATATGGTAGTTCTATTTTTAACTTTTTGAGGAACCTCCATATTGTTTTCCAGAGTGGCTGCATCAGTTTGCATTTCCACCAACAGTGTAAGAGGGTTCCCCTTTCTTCACATCCTTGCCAACATCTGTTTTCTTTTTTTTTTCCCCTAAGACTGCACTGGACCTTGTAATTTGATCTTGCACTGATTTTTTTCTTTGAATAGGTATATTTCTTCATATATATTTATATATTTATATATATTTATTATATTTGAATGGAAAGAATCCAATGAAGATTTGAACATGGCATGGTACAAGGTGTCCACCAGCCCTGTCTATTGAATGTGTTGCTAGTCTTTGTTCTTGTACAATTCAGAGTTTCCTTTTCAGATGCTAACAATATTTAGTTAACATGCTAAATGACTTATTTCGGAGTTGTCCTTTCAATAAAGTATTTTCTTATTTTTTTCCTTAAGTAAGACTTCTTTCAGTCATTTTCCAGATTGTTTTGGGGGAATTTCTGATTATTTTATAATTACTGTGTTTACTGTGTTCTGAAAACTTCACACAAGAGTAATACAGTTATAGCAGATAATATTTAGTTTAAATATATAGCTTTTTCCCTTAGGAATTCTGGCTTTTCTTTCTCTTTCTTAAAGGATAGATTGTTTTTACCCCCATTGTTTTTATTATATATCCTAGAATAGCTTATCACAATGTCTTTCAAACTGTGTATGGAGGATCAATTTTGTTTTTTAAATGTACAATTTTTCATGAGCCAATACTTTTGTAAAAATGATGTAAGTTACTAGAAAAGTATTAGATTAAATAGACCTAAAATCCTTTTGAGTTGCTATAAAGGTTTCTGAATGTTACTCTTAATTTCTGTACTTAATATTGTGAAGGACTTTAAAAATTCACTGTTGTGCACACTGAAAACTGTACTTTGAGGAATATTGGGCTAAGTCTGAAGAGTTTAAGAGTCAAATGAATTGAAAAGGCTTAGTATTCAGCTCCACTGCTTCTCACCCACATTCACAAGATCTAGAGCTCTCTTTCAACTCTGTTGTTTCCTTGGGTATTTGACTTTGTGTTTTTTAAAATAATGAGCTGTGAGCAACTTTATAGAAGCTGAAAAGGCACCTGATGAAATTCACTGTTTTTGATTTACCAGTTTCAGATTGATCTCTTTGAAATGTCAATTATAAAAGATTAACAAATCAGTCTAAGAGTGATAGTGATCCTGGTAACAATAATAGCTAACACTGAGATGTGTCATGTGCCAAGTACTCTCTAAGTACTTTTTTTTTTATATGTTAACGTGTTGAACCCATAATAACTGATATAGACCTAGGTACTATGTCTAGGCATATGACATAGGTACTGAAACTATCTGCATTTTAGGATGAGGACACAGTCATCGTACTTTAAACTATCACCTACTTTCTCTTTCCCAATCTTTCCTGACTTACTAGTTTTATCACTTCTACATTGTAGCTTCAGATACCTTCTTTTATTATCTTTACTATTCCCAAATGGACAACCCTACTCACATTTAGGTTCACGTTAGTCACTTGGTTTTATAACAGAAGAAGTTTGCATTTCTTCTTGGTGCTCTGTGATGCTAAGGGAAGAATGGAGAACTGTCATTGTGCTGCCATATTAAACATGGAAGCCTGAGGATCTTCTTAATGTATTTACCAACAGAATGACATGACAACTGTACGGCTGCGATGGGGAGATATACTTATGCCATTGCTTAAAAAATACAAACTTAACATCACATGGGGGGATCAAGATCTGTTGAATATCATCTTTTTTCATAATCCAGGTAATCATTTAAATTCCTTCTTTGCATTTGTAAAAAAAATCATAGATAATATTTAGTCAAAAATGAAGAAATGCAATTATTTGATTTTGGCTTATATTAATGATTATCACTATGTTTAAGACAGTAAAACTTTTTTTTTGAACTTTTCTTAATATTGTTTTTGTAGGAAAGGATCTAAATGCCAAACATTTTTCACTGTTTTAAATCTTCTCCTATAAGAGCTGTGTTTTTAAACTAAAATCTTTGCAGAATGTTAATTCTATGGAATTGGGGTTATTTGCTTCATTGTTTTATTTTTCTTCACATAGAAAGCCTTTTTGTTTTTCCGTGTCAATGGAATTATCGACCAGATCATTGTATATATGGAAGCAATTGCCAGGAAGCAGAAGAAGAAGGAATCTTTATTCTTCATGGGAACAGAGGTGTTTACCATGATGATAAGCAACCAGCATTTAGAGCCATTTATGAAGCACTGAGAAATGTAAGAATGTGTTTTTTTTTTAAAACTTTCTGTGTTGAAATTCTTACAAACTTAGAGAATTTGCAAGAATATACAAAGAATTTCCATATCCTTTACTCATGTTCATTAGTTATTAACATTTTACCTTATTTGCTTTACCATTGGTTCTCTTTCAGTATAGACAGGTTTTGTTCTGAACCATCTGAGTGTAAGTTGCACACCTCATGCTCTTTTACTCCTTAAAGATTTTAATGTGTTTTCACTATGAACAGGGACATTCTCTTATTAACCACAGTACAGGTATCAAACTCAGGAAATTTCATATTGATACAGTACTTTCATGTGTATTCTCTTTCGATATAGAACAGTTTCTCAGTTTTTGTCTTTTATGACATTGGCGTTTTTGGAGAATAGAGCCTCTTTACCTTTTTTTCTTATTAGAATGTTCTTCATATTGCCTTGTCTGATGTTTCCATATGATTAGGTTCAGCGTATGCCCTCCTGGTCAAAGTACTGTGTAAGCAGTGTGAGCTTCTCAGGGTATCCCATTCACAGTCACCTTTGTCTACCTGCCTTTCGTTGGCGATGCTTCTTTTGATCACTCACTCAAAATGTTCAGTTTCTCCACTGTGTAGTTGTTTTTCCTCTTGTAAGCAGTCTGTGGGGAGACTCTTTAAAATCATGTAAATACCTTCTCATCAAAATTTCTATGCTACATTTAGCATCCATTGTTGGTTCTTGTTTAAACCAGTCTTTACTATGGTAGTTGCAAATTGAGGATTGTCCAGCCCTAGTTCTCCTTCTCTGTACAACTTTGGCACTCAGCATTCTCCTGTAAGGAAGAACCATCCCCTTTTACCCATTTATTGACCTATACATTATTAGTAAGAAATCATTGATAGGTGTTTTTTTCCGATGATTTATAATGTATTATTTGTGTTGATGCCTAAGTTGTTTCCAATTTGGCCATTGGAATCCCTTTTGCCAAACTCGTGTGCCCATCTGACATATTCCCTTCATTATTTTGGGTTATTTTGGTTGACTTCAAGTTTCATGCGTTGTGGTCTGAAAATACGCGTGGAATGATCTCGATCTTTTTATACTTGTTGAGGGCTGATTTGTGACCCAGTATGTGATCTATTCTGGAGAATGTTCAACATGCACTCGAAAAGAACACCCATTTATTTAAAAGTCTGTCTTTAACCCAAAGATTTGAGGTACTGACCTTATCATATACTAAAGTTCCATTTGTAATTTCTGAATTTTCTCTTTTGTTCCACTGGTTTGTCTAATTGTGCACTAATGCTGCACTGTTTTAGTTATAAAGGCGGTGTACTGTGTTTCAATATCTCGGGGGTTACTCCCTCTTCAGAGCCTGTTCTCAGTGTTTTCCTAGCTATTGCATATTTATTTTTCCACAAATATTAACTCATTTAACTCAAAAAACAAATATTAACTCATTAACTCAAAAACCTGTATTTTTATTGGGAGCGAATCAGTTTCTTATATTAACTTAGGAGCTGCTGACGTTTTGATGGTGTTGAGACATCTTAATCGAGAGCAAGGACTATCTTTCCATTTGTTCTTTCAGGAATGTTTCATAGATTTCTTCATTCAGATTTTGAACATATCTTAAGTTGATGCTTAGGTATTTTATCTTCTTTGTTGCCTTTGTAAATGGGGTTTCCTTTTTTAAGCATCTGCTTTATATTGAGTTTGAGAAAACTATACTGCCCCTTTCCCACCCTTGCCCTAGATATCTTCTTCTTCTTTTCTTGTTCTTGCTATCCTCTTTTATGTGATTAAGGTGGGTTGACAGGGAGAGATGACTGTACTTTACATATCTCTAGTTTGAATCATAAACCAGGTCTCCGTGAATATGTTGGGGACCAAAACTTGGGGCAAGTCCAGATGAAGATTGGATCTATGATTTTGCTTAATGAACTATATCTTCCTGTCTATGCAGTTAATTCACTGATACCTGGGGAGAAGTATATGTGACCACTTATCTCTCATGCAGATGTACTCTTTGTTCTGCTAGACTGTGCCTAATCTTATGGGGATGTGAAGACAGAACATAAGTAAATAATAGGAGTGCTAGTTTGGTTTAAGTGTGGGGGTCAGGAGGAGAGCTGATTGCCTCTGTTTTTTAGATTCTTATTCTTTTTATTGCTAATGACTGGTCTAGTACAGCCTCATATATAGGAATGAGGATGAAAATATTTAACTGTAATCCTTTGTGACAGAGACTGTACTGGAACCATAAGAGGGTATAAGAACTTTGTTTGCCTTGAAGGGCCCGAGGAATCCTTGTGCCTCACTCAGAGGAGGCCTTTGAAGTGGGTCTTGAATGAGGAAGAGTTTTCCAGGAGCAGGGTCTATCTGGGCAGAGTACTGCCTGAGAAAAAGGCTCAGGGGTTTTAACACAAAAAAACACTTTTTTCATGAAAAGTCCATGGAGAGAGGTCAGGTGTGGAGCTGTTCAGTTGGAGTGGAGTGCTGGGTGATGGTAGGCAGTGGCTGGGCTGGGATCAATGTGGTGATGATATGCTGCATCAAGGTGATGATCTGCAATGATAAGGAATTGAAGTTTTTTCCTGGAAATCAGTGTTTCTCAAACTTGGTGGTAGGCAAAGTGCTAATGGCATTGTAGGCTATCATTTTATGTTATTTGCTAAGTTTCTTCTCCTGTAAACTTGACAGATAAAGTTTCTGTATAATCAGTTTATCATGATATAGCTACACTCGTTGAAGAATTCTAAAATTTAGTGTTGATATTCATTTAATGTAGCAAACCTTATATGCCCCCAGAAATCAATTTTGTATATTAATGCTTTATCATGTGTTGTCAAAAGGTGATAAAATGAAGTACTTTTGGGGTTCTGAGACTGCAGAATAGAAAAGAAATACATTCTTATAAAAATATGATTTCTTTGTTTCCTTTGAGCATTAAGAAAATCCATTATTAAGGAATTAAATTTCACTAGTTTTATTTGATCTTTTCTTTGATCTTTGGTAAATATATACCTTTAAAAAGCTGAGTAATGGTTTTAAGCTGACTAATTACACTTGATTTAAAAAAATAAATCTTTTAAAATGACTTCAAATACTGAATTGATTATTTGTATTTGTTTTGAATCTGTATTAACTATAGCTGTATCTTTCCATTTTTCAACTTAATGAAGTTAATCAGTCTTTTATGGTGCTCTTGGTTAGTGTTTTTATCTTCCCTTATCTATAATTCAACGAGAAGTGTAATTTTTAAAAGCAATGTATTCAGACAAGAGTATTTATGCAAGTTTCAGACAGAAGCTTAGTCATTGCCATTGAATGCAATGAACAATATGAATTATAAAGGATATGAACCATCTTTAAAATATAAATGCATGGCTGTATCTTCCAGCAAATCAGGTTTTACAGTCCATACATATTTGTTAAATATTAGTTGTTGAGTGAATAAAAATATTAAGATTAAAAATTGCAAATGCAAAATGGGAACAAAACATTTTATTGCTCTGTAAGGTATTTTCTGCTTCACGTATTTCATCCTGAATTACATTTCTTGGTGGTTCTGTGTTAACTTTGATTTACTTCACATCCTGCTTATTATATTTGCCTAACTGTCTTCACAAGGGAGTCGTCCTGAGTGTTTCCCTTCTGTGCTACGGTCATCCACCTTGTCCATGGGGGATACGTTCCAAGCCCCCCAGGGGATGTCTTCAGTACAGATAGTACTGAACTCTATATATACTGTGTTTTTTTCCTATACATACATATCTCTGATAAAGTTTAGTTTATAAATTAGACACATAAGAGATTAAGAACAATAACTAATAATGAAGTAGAACAATTATATAACAGTATATTGTAATAAAGACAGAGAAGGAAAAGTGAAAATGAGTCAGGCATAGCATACAGTGTGGAAAGTGGAAAAAGGCCTCCAGTCAGGTGAGGCCACATGTGGGCTCTGGGAAGGGGAACACCTAGATGCAAGTTATGTCCTGCACAGCTCTGCAGTGCTACAGATTATGTGAATGGCAGAATGTGCCATGACTTCAGGCTCTATTTATTTGGGTGGCAATTTTGGTAATTTATCATCTTTTCCCTGAAAGGTCAAATTAGTTGTGTTATATGGTGGACTAAAAGAGCTCTAATTCACGGGGCACTGTTTTTATTTTAGAAAAATCTTCTTCAAAATACTTAGGGAAGAAAAAAAAATTTTTTTTAATTACTCATTTACTTAAGTAATCTCTACACCGAACATGGGGCTTGAACTCATGACCCCGAGAACAGGAGTCGCATGCTTCTTACTGAGCCAGCCAGGCGCCCCATGAAAAAAAAATTTTTTTAACCACAAACACTGGGATTTAAATAACATGAAAATGAATGAACTGAATATCAGGTACTTCATATTTCTGGGAATTAACTTTTAAACACCTTTGTAATGTTATTTTCCTTAAAAATAATTTTTTTAAAAATTTTTCATTATGTTCAGTTAGCCAACATATAGTACATCGTAAGTTTTTGTTGTAGTGTTCAGCGATTCATGAGTTTGCATATAACACCCAATGCTCATCCCAACACGTGCCCTCCTTAATACCCATCACCCGGTCACCCATGTTGTCATTTTCATTGCTTAGAAAAACGTCATAGTTTGGTCTTCCTGTTATTATTAGCCTCTCAACCACAGTCGTCCAAGGATGTTTTTTGTATGCATTGAGATGTAACTTGACAGTGTTACTTGATAAAGGTGATAAACCTTGATAAAGGCTGCTCTTTTTCAACATGGCTGCTTTTCTTAACCCCAAATAAATTTTAGGTGTATCCATATACAGCACTTTAAAACAAGCAAACAAACAAAAGACCAATCCAGCTTTTATTAGTTTCTCCCAGTTAGTTACATGCCAGTTAGTACTATTTCCATTACATTCTTCCTAGTTAAGCATCCTCTCCTCTTTTCATTTTTAATCTTCTAAACAGTGTTTATCTTCAGTGCACGTGACTGGGTTTAAAAATCATCCCAAGAATGATGGTTTCATGCAGTTAATGCTCATGGTTTTCTTTCTAAAGAGTTACCGAGGTTCAGCGTCTCTTTACATCTCTACATTGATAAAAGCCATGTTACAAATTATCCTTTAAGTTCATCCTGTTCTCCAAAGATTGACTGTGGCTTTCCATAGACTCATTAATTGAGATTCAAGTGGCACTTGCTTTCCTCTCCCTCAGTGTCATGGTAGTGAACCTTGGGGATCGCCTTAGGTCATTTAAGCCCTCTGAGATGTCAGGTTCTGCATTTCCTTCAGGAGCTTGCATTTTTCACTGACTCTAAACTTCCACATAAAATATTCCATTTTTAAGCCCCATCTATCTTTCTAATTGAAAATATGACTAGTTGCAAATGCCAAATCAAAAAATATAGCTGATTGTAAACACTAAAATCACAAGTTATAATAACTGCTACTACAGTATTTTTCAAAATGTATTCCTTGGGATATTGTATATTTTACAGTAAAAAAGGACTCTGGTCAAAATATATTTTGGAACTGGTGGGCCAAACAACATTCAACAATGTATTTTTCATTTTACTGTTTATAGCTTTTCATGTGCTGGTGTGAGTTCCCATGAAGAGTGCATGATGTGGAGCAGCTCCCAAATGCATTTACCCTTGGGGCTGCTTTGTATAGTTAGGGCTCTTTGGGAAACCCTGAACTGTGCTGTCATTTTGCATTCATTCCTCCCACGGCATGCCTCTCTCTCAATTCTTTGTAGTCTATCCTCAACACTGTTATCAGAGTGAGTTTTGTCTTTCCTTAGTGTCTCTGGGAAACTTCAGAACTGTCTTCAGAACTTTTGGTCATCATCTCACACCAGTCGCTGTCTCTGGGCCTTCTCTGCTCTTGCACCTGTTCTTGTCTTGGCTTGAAATGCCGTGCCTCCATTACCTCTTCTCTGAAAAACTTTCCCTGATGCCCTCAGTGATTTACTGTGACTAATGTGAGATCATACATCCATTTAATTCATTGAAAATATTTGTTCAGCATATGTACTTTTTGTGAGACTTAAGTGGAAGTTATCAATATTAAATTGAGGAAGTTTAGAGCATAATTGAATTTTCATATATATATATCTTTGTCTTTTTATTTTCTTTCTCTAGTGTTCTTTTAAAGATGACAACATCCGTTCCTTATTAAAACCTTTAGAACTGGAACTACAAAAGACAGTCCATACGTACTGTGGAAAAATTTACAAAATATTTATCAAACAGCTAACAAAAAGCATACAAGATCGTTATGATAGACCACCAAAGGAAAGGTGATCCTTGGTGACCGTTAAATCAAATGAATTAAAACAACAAAATATCAGAGGACATGTGTGAAGAAATGGTCTTGGATGAAGTGTTCAGGAAGGAATTATTCATCTTCAGAATAATTGTTTCTCCTGAAGAAGTTAAATGAGTATATATATTCATGTAATGAAGAATAAATTAAAGTCTTGAACTCCAGCAAGAAGACATTTTTGATACCTGATGTTTTGTAATGTTATTTGCTGTCAATACAGTATTGATGAAAATATTATTGAATGGTTTGTAGCCTACAGACTTTGGTTGACTCTTCTCAAGTGAGTAGGGACAGTAGGGGTGTATGGATGGAGAAAATGTACCTCATACACAGTGAAAACATTCAAACTGTGAGTATAGCAATAATTTTATGTCAGCACTAACCTCACTTTAAATGTGTGACAGAAAGTTTACAGGAACAGAACAGGTTCTGTTTCTAAAGCAATGTGATGTAACCGATGTAACCATTGACAATCGATGTGTGCCTTTATACATTTCATCTCTGTTTTAAAATATTCCTGTGACAATCATGTTTAAAATTAGATTATAAGTAAGCTGCATGTTTAAAATTGAGCTATATAAGAAAGTGGGAAAACCATAAAAATGTTGGAGTTTTAGTCTGTGTGTGTTTGTGAAGTGTAGTATTTTCATTTGTGTATGTTAACCTGTGTTGCCAAAACTCAAATCTGAGATTGTTAAGATATTTTTGGAAATTTTCATCACTTTAAATGAAAATTTTCAGCTTTACTGGGCATTCTGGAAGCAAAAAGTAGCTGATCATAAAGTGAGAACCTAACTAGTATACTTACGTGATTGTGGAAAATGTGATGGACCAAAAGGCATAAGCTATATACTTCCTGTGAACAGTCATTTTAGTTACAATGAAGCAGAAAAAAGTGGTCGATTTAAACTTTTTTCTTCTACCTCAGAATGGCTTTACAAGATACTTTGAAGAAGCAAATGTAGAGGGCCTTACTTTAAGTCAGTTAGACAACGTTCATGGATGATTTGGATTAAGAAGATTGTTATATCTGAGTATAGAAAAAGTAGTTTTGATTGGGTTAATATGCATATCTTCCTTTTTTGAACATCGCTTAAGACTTTTTTTAATCTCGAAGATAAGAAAAATATTACTTCTCTTAGTGTTCTTGACTGCTCTCTAACATGACTATAGATTGAGTACTTAGCATGTACTGTGCTGTGGCATATATCTCATCTTATAGGTGCTACGTGGTTATTCTCCTTTTTCCTTTTTTGATATCTTAATGCTTAAGTAGAGAAGGAAAAATCATGAAGGAAAAAAAAAAAAACTTATGTGAAAAAAGTGGTGATCGGCTTTATAAAGATAGAGTGTCCTCTGTGGAGACATGGCATATGCAGAAAGACATGGTCAGTGCAGTTGTCCCCTGTCTTTTGCAGTTCAATCAGGGCAAACTGAGAGAGGAAGGTGTAAAAAAAGGCAAATTAGAAGTTGATAACCAGCCCAGCACTCTTTGAACAGATGCGTTTAGAGAACACAATCTGTATGTCCTTGGCAGAATGCCATGGTGAATATAAGCACTTGTGAACTGTGCTGATAATTGAGTTCACTGAGTAGAGAATTAGAATCCTAGGATTTTGAAGTTTGGAGGGTATATATAAGATCATTTCTAATGGTCCCCGAAAGAACTTTGCTGTCTAGATTAGACTCTCGTGGGGAGCTTGTTGAGCATGGATCCCCGGGCTTCCCCTTAGACTTCTTGGACACTGTGTCTAGGATAGGGGCTGCAAATGTTTTTTTAATGAAGAGATTTTAAAACTACATAAAAGTAGAGAGAACAGTACAGTGGTGCTCATTGCCCAGATTAAACATTAAATATCTTACCATATTTGTGTCATGTATTCCTTTTCCCTTCGCTGAAATATCTTAAAGAAAATGCCGGATAGCCTGTTATTTCACTGCTATGAGTGCTTTGGTAACTACAATGACATCATACCTCTCTGACTTCATTTACTATCCATTCCTAAGCAAATTTCCTTAATTGTCTCCAGTGTTAGAGTGCAAAAATAAGTCATCTTATGATTCTATTTTTAATAAGCATCTCAGATGATTTTGATGTCAGCTAGTTTGGGAAATACTGGGAATCGTTTTGCCAAGTTGAAGTTAGGATACCATAATTCTTGGCACAGTTAGATTATAAATGTGATTCTGAAATGTTAGAGGAATTGGGGTTATTGGCAAGATATGAACTTATATTATTAGTAAGTTTCTTAGGTTTAATTTCCTCAGTGAACAGAGAATCTCAGCCCCATTGGCTCTAACAAAGTGGGTTGGGGCTATGTAGTGTGTGGTCATAATTTAATCCAGCTGGGCTGTATATCTCTTTTTTCATGTTGTGGCTTATTTACACTGTCACACACTCCACATTGTGGATCAGTTAGAAGGTTTTCATCTGGTTTTATTCAGACCTGACCTAATTGGGCATTTTACCATAAATTGGGATATGGTGAAAACTTTCTACTTAGGGACTATATTTACCTAAAATTTAGGATATCACAGAAAGTCCGTAACAATAGTAAAATGAGTTTTCTGAATTTATCTTTAGATAAGGTAACTTTTTCTATGAGAATGCTTAAGAAATGCAGTTCTCAGCATTAATGAGGTTAAATTTATAGAACAACTTAGAGAATATATTTCTTTTCATAAAACGGTATATCTATGCAGTTATATAAATTACATTATATATTCTTTGAGTCTTTGTATTAGAACAATTCTGACCTCAGAACTATCTCTGGGCTACAGTATTACCAAAGTGGAATGACTTTAAAATGTAGTCATATTTCATTTGTATGAAATAGCCATCTTAAAAGAACTTGGAAATCTTTAGAAAATATATATTGTGATTTACATTTTAAAGCAATATGTAACCTTTTTTTTTCCCCCCTGTGAAGAATAGTTCATAATGTATAAGGTAACCCAGTTATCTTTTGGACACTTTAGAACCTGAAATAATATTACCGCTTACTCATTGCTCTTTCATCTCACCTCCTGTCAGATGTTACTGGTATAATGGCAAAAAACCAGTCTGTGTATTATATCTGGATTCTTTTCTTGGATGGGGACCTCAGGCATATCCTTTCACCTTCTCTGTGCCTTAGGTTTGTAAACAATCGATATGCTCTTCCAACCTCATGAGTCTCAGAAGTCCTAAGTCAGAAAGTTACATGACTCAACAGAGATAATGGATCTGAATGCATTCTACACGGCTAATACATGCCACACACAAGCATTAGTGTTGAAGTTCTGTTTTGCTTCCTATACAGATCATTCTGTTTCCTTAGGGTGAATGTTTTCTGACATGTATTATATCTCCAGTAAGAATTTGCTTATATTATGTAAGGAGGAGTTTTTAAGGAAGAGAAAGCAGAGAAGAAAGGAGTGATTATAAATGAATGATCAAAAAAAAAGGGAAGGAAAAGAGAGTAAGTGAGAAAAGTGAGGAAAGAGAAGGGGATAAAAGTGAGAATGGCAAAAGGCAGAGTAAGAGAAAAGATGGAATGAGAGTGGGAAAATCGAGAAGTGGAGGTGGAGAGAAATGCTGTGGAAACTGTCACTTTTTGAGTTGTAGGCCCCCCACCCTGTGCCCCTGTCTGCCTGCCTTCTGTTTTCAGTTTGTGAGGCCCTCCGGGGTCAGGAAGGGTACTGGCTTTCATGGAGGCGGCAGCACAACTACTTTGGTTTGATTCGTCAATACTAGAGTCCTGTTCCAGTCACTCTACTCACTGATCTAATTTAGTGATAATGATTCAACATTGTATTTCTTGACTGGATCCCAGTCAGTTGTTGGATTATACAAGACTAACCACCGGGATTCACAGGGGAGTCCAGGGTGGAGGGGACGGCTCAGTTAGGTTGGAAGGGGCCCCAGGAATCTGTTAAACAACAGTTTTCCAGATGATACTGATAGGAAGCCAGATTTGGGAATCACTGCCCCCCCCCCCCCCCCGAATGGCAGTAGATCACATCTGTTGATTTCTTAGGCATACTTTCAGTGGAACAGTTATAAATGGATTCAAGAGATGAGGAGACAGGAGAAACACATTGAAGGGAAAAGCCTGAAAAGATACTTTTCAGAAGTTTGTATTGTAAGTAATAAATACCTTAATAGTAATCAGAACCTCTTTGAAGTGTTTTAGAAAGATCATGGATCTGTTGTTTTTTTTTTAAATACCTTTTTTGGTTCCTTAGAGTAAATAGAGAAGGATAGTAGTGGTGCAATATGTCAGGTATGGGGCCAATTATCCATTTATTAAATGTACTTTCAAGTGTCTTAAAACAACAGTTGCCTTATTGCATTTTAATATTTAATAAAAGTAGATTAATGATTTGTACTGTAACAGTTATCCTTTTTACATTGCCAAAGCAACCCTTTTTTGCCTCTTAAAGTCTGGCTAAGTTGTTCCAGTGTTCGCTGTTCCCTAATTCACTGAACAGAAAACCAGATTTCTAAAATCAAGTTATATAAACTTAAGTCTAAGAGGTGGCACAGGAATGTTCTGGTTTTTTTTTTTTTTTAAACTAAAAATGAATATGATGTTAATTCAAATGTCTAGGAATTAGAGAACCACGAAAAGAATATGGAATAGCATGTTGGACTAGGCAATTTAAAATTGATTAAAATAAATGTTGAATTTACTTTTAAATGGAAAACAATGTATTGTCACCTCATTTCTACCAATAATCCCAAATGTCTAACGGGATTATTTCTTTAGAATTTACATAAACTCGGTTTTTAAACAAAAAAGTGCCTTTCAAAAAATGGGGAAAAGGAAAATTTCTCTTAACTACCAATACTGTGAATGCTATTTGGAGGGTCTGTGGTCAGGCATTTTAATATCAAACTTAAGAACTGATGTGGAGCCTTTGCTTATGTTTGGTTTATACATACAATCTGAATTTGTGAGCATATTCACACACATAATACCATAGCAACTCCTTGTAAAACATGAAGAGAACGCAACAGTGTTATATTCCATTTAAAAAGTAAATTGACTTTGACTATGATGGCAAATAGCTGTTTTCAACTTTGTATAAAATCTCTTCAGGGAATATTGGAATGTTATGCAAAAATACAATTCAGGGCTTGTTGTATACCCACAGAATATGTCATCCATTCAACACTTAGCAGAACCCACATGCATAATATGCATTGTCATCAGTATTTGAGAGCTGGACCATTGGTTTTTGATGGATGTTATAACAAAAGATCTGTGAAGGAGATCGTGGTTTGTACCTCTTCCCAAAGTAAAAAACTGGAAAAGTTCCAAGTGTTTCAGTTTTTCACAGGCATTTTGCATAAATATATTAATATTTTCAGTAGTAATGGTTCTAAAGCTGCAGGAAGGCATGTTGGTATACTGTGACATGTAGAAATTACTACCTTTAAACTGCTTTTTACCTTAAAATATTATGATTTTAGGATAATTTGGATATCTTCCCCCAAGTATTTTGTGTATCTTAAAATTTATTAAAGGGGAATAAGATTCTAGATTTGGGTGTAACCTGAGAATAATGGAAATTGCTTTGTTCTGTATTGGGGGAGTTCAAGTCACCTTTTTCTTGAGAAACTGTATTGCTGTTGCTAAATAAATATGTACTCCATAAATGTTTAATTTCTTCAAATGGCGTGTCTGAATTATTCTAGCAATCAAAAACAATTTTGGAATCTTTAGGGTTGGGATGCTTGATAACCAGGAGCCTAGGCAGTGGGCAGTTTCTGGAGTGGCTATTTCTGCAGCTGAACAATGTCATCAGGAAGTTAAGTACTGTCTATTTTTCCATTACCATTCTCACCACGTGAGCTTGGTCTCACCACATGGCCCCAGAGTGATCACTAACATCCAGATTGCAATCACAACCAGAGGCAGAAATATGTCTTTTTTGTAAGAGGAAGGTTCTACTTGCTCTCATAGCCATAATAGTATCTGTGCCTAAAACAGTCACTTCGCAAAGGCAATAAAACTAACAGTTTACCCATGAAGATTTGCCCCAAACTTAAAGATGGCTTCTCCTTGAAGAATGGCTGCTCAGAGGAAAGGGAACAGTTGGTGAGGTAGAAGGGTTGGGAGCTTGGGAGATAGCTACTGGGTAGCGACAGGCCGTACATTATTTCTGGGCCCAAGTATTTCTTATTTCCAGGGGGATCACATTTCAGATTAGAGACAAGCACCTTTTCTGTGCCAGGGTGTAATTTTGTTTGAAAGTTCTCTGTATTGTTACGGTCTCACAGTTGGCAGTTTTACATATTTTATTATTTATACAGTGGGTTTTCTAGTCACAATATAAAGGGTTTTAAAAGATTACTGAGGTGATGACTGCTTCCAAGAAGCAGTTCTTTTAAATTCATGATGAAAAATGTATTAATAAATACTTATTAGCAATCTCTATATTTTCAATTAAATCTTTTATAAGTTATAAAATGTCCCCATTGAAACAAAAATTCAAATAATACAGAAGAGAAAAGTATATGAAGTAATGCTATCCCTGTTAAAATACCAACAGCATTTTTCACAGAACTAGAACACATAATCCTAAAATTTGTATGGAACCACAAAAGACCCCAAATACTCAAAGCAATCTTGAGAAAGAAGAACAAGTTGGAGGTACCACAATCTCAGATTTCAAGACATAGGACAAAGTTGTAGTAATCAAAACAGTATGGTGCTGGCACAGAAATAGACACATAGATCCACAGGATGGAACAGAGAGCCCAGAAATAAACCCACATTTATATGGTCAATTTATGACCGAGGAGGCAAGAATATATAATGGGGAAAAAGTCTCTTCAACAAATGGTGTTGGGAAAATGACCCAATTTCTTACACCATACACAAAAATAAAATGGATCAAAGACCTAAATGTGAGGCATGAAACCATAAAACTTCCAGAAGAAAGCATGGACAGTAATCTTTTTTTTTTAAAGATTTTATTTATTCACCTGACAGCGAGAGCAGGAACACAAGCAGGGGGAGTGGGAGAGGGAGAAGCAGGCTTCCCGCCGAGCAGGGAGCCCGATGCGGGGCTCGATCCCAGGACCCTGGGATCATGACCTGAGTCGAAGGCAGACGCTCAATGACTGAGCCACCCAGGCGCCCCAACAGTAATCTCTTTGACATCAGCTATAGAAACATTTTTCTAGATATGTCTCCTCAGGCAATGGAAACAAAAGCAAAATTAAACTACTGGGACTATACCAAAATAAAAAGCTTTTGCACAGCGAAGGAACAAAACAAAAAGGCAACCTGATGAAGATAATTTGCAAGTGATATATCCAATAAGGAGCTGATGTCCAAAATATAAAAAGAACTTAAGTAACTCAACACCAAAGAACCAAATAATCCAGTTAAATAATAGGAAGAGGAGCAGAATAGACATTTTTTCCAAAGACATACAGATAAAAACAGACACACGAAAAGATGCTCAACATCACTAATCATGAAAATGGAAGTTAAGACCATAATGAAATGTCACCGTACACCTCTTAGAATGGCTAAAATAAAAAACACAAGAAATAAGTGTTGTTGAGGATGTGGAGAAAAAGGAACCCTTGTGCACTGTTGGTGGGAATGCAAACTGTTGCAGCCACTGTGGGGAATAGTATGGAGGTCCCTCAAAAATTTAAAAATAGAATTACCATATGATTCAATAATCCCACTACTTGGGTATTTACCAAAAAAAAAAAAGATGAGAACACTAATTTGAAAAGATCCCCTATATTTATTGCAGCATTATTTACAATAGCTAAGATATGGAAGCAACCCAGCATGTCTGTCTATAGAAATGGGTAAACAAGCTGTGGTATGTAGAGATACATAGATTATAAATATGTGGAAGAAATATGTATACATACATACACACAATGGAATATTGCTCAGCTACGAAAAAGAATGTGATCTTGCCATTTGCAGCAACATGGATAGAACAAGACATAATACTAAGTGAAAAAAGTCAGAGAAAGAAAAATACCATATGATTTCACTCATATGTAGAATTTAAGAAATAACAAATGAACAAAAATAGAAAAACTCATACTCTCAAATACAGATAACAAATTGGTGGTTGCCAGAGGGGAGGTGGGTGGAAGGATGAGTGAAATTGATAAAGGGAATTAAAAGTACACATACTGTGATGAGCACGAAGTAATGTATAGAATTGTTGAATCACTATATTGTACACCTGAAACTAATACAACACTGTGTTAATTACACTTAAAGTATATGAAATCTTTTGCCATGCACGCACATATATGAGACACACAATAAAGGTATGGTTGGATCCTACTCTGCACACTTACACAACTTGCCTTTTTTCCACATAATATGATTTTTCCTTGTCAATACATTAGATCCACCTCATTCTTTATAGCTGCATATTTTATAGTAATGTACTTATGTAGAGATTAGCACACAGACTTCTGAAATATAAATGTGTTACATAATGAGTTTTAACTTCATAGTAAACCACTTTGCCCATTTTGCTAGTTAAGTGTAATTTAATTTACTCTAAGGGGCATTAAATTGTGGACAAAAAGCTAATGTACCTACCTCAGGCATCAAAGTAAATGTCAGATTGTTTTATTTTTTTAAGATCTTTGAATTTTATTTAGATTATGAAATCATCAAGATAACCTCTATATCATTTTACAGACAAAATATAGTGTTGAAAAACAATAAGCTATTTTCTCTTTTTTTTTTCATCTATCTCCATCCCCTATTCCCCCAGCCTCCTATCCACTTCCCTCCAGTAGCCATCAGTTTGTTCTTTATAGTTAATATTCTGTTGCTTGGTTTGTCTCTTTTTTTCCTTTGCTCATTTGTTTTGTTTCTTAAATTCCACATATAAGTGAGACCAAAAGGTATTTGCCTACCCTGACTCTTATTTCATTCAGCATTATACTTTCTGGCTCTATCCATCTTGTTGCAAAATACCATTTTATTTTTTTAATTAAAAGGCTGAAAAATTCTGTATAGTTTATTCAATACATACTAGTAAAATAAGTAAGACTATTTTTGCAAGACTGGCATGTCTGAATATTGTTACTTTAGGGTTGTTCTTCTACCTTTACATTCTTTATTTTTTTAAAAACTATTTTGAGTGGGGTACCTGTGTGGCTCAGTTGGTTAAGTGTCTGCCTTTGGCTCAGGTCATGATCCCAGGGTCCTGGGATCGAGTCCCGTGTCGGGTTCCTTGCTCGTCGGGGAGCCTGCTTCTCCTTCTGCCTGCCCCTCTCCCTGCTTGTACTCTCTCTGTCTCTGCCAAATAAATAAAATCTTAAAAAATTTTTTTTGAGTAGTTAGATTTAAAAAAAATTATTTGTGAAAATTAGCAAAAACTGACCTGTTCTTTGCCTGTACTTCAGCATTTAAAATCTATTAATAGGGCCACTTAACTGGTTAAAGAGTTTTTTTTAAATCTTTTAGAACAGTGTGAACAGAAATATGATGCAATCACGTGTATAATTTTAAGTTTTCTAGTAACCACAAAAGCAGTAAAAAGCCCTTGAAAATAACTTAATTTTTAAAATTATTTTATTTATTTTTTAAAGATTTTAAGTAATCTCTACACCAAATGTGGAGCTTGAACTCACAACCCTGAGATCAAGAGTTGCATGCTATACTAAGCCAGCCATTTAATAATATGTTTTACTTAACCCCACATATCCAAAATATTATCATCTGGACAGGTAGTCAGTATGAAAATGTTAGTGAGATAACACATTTTTTTTTTCTTCCTAAGTAGCATGTATTTTTCACATACACCACATCTCCATTTGAACTTGCTACGTCTCAAGTGTTTAATGACCATTAGTGGCTGGTGGCTACCATGTTGGATGGTGTAATTCTAGAATGTAAACTCTGAAGGCAAAAACCATTTCTGTTATTACTGTAGTATCTCTGTCACCTAGTACTGTGACTGATCATGGTAGACACTCAAATTTGGTGAATGAATATTAATTCAGAGATGTTTTATAAAATTGTGGATTTTTTGTTTTTGTTTTTGTGTTTGTAAATTTGGGAAAGAGTTTGAATTCTGGCCATTTTATTTATAAAGATATTAAATAAAATTCTATTCCAGAAAAAGGTACACCCTCATTAATAGTGAAAGAAAATCAAACTAGAAGGGGTGCATTTTTTTTAATGTAATAAAAGTTTTTTTTGGTAGTTTGTTTTGTTTTTGAATGAGAGGAAACTCAGTGCTGGCAAGATTATAGTGAATCTACTACACAGAACTACATATGATAGTATAAGGTCATATGATTCACATACCCTGTTAGTTCACTTTTTGGCACCATTGATGAATCATGCACAAACATTAATCTCAAATGTATAATAAACCTGAGTCTGCTTCCATGGATTCTGGCTTCTCCATGTTACTACAGCTTCCATTTAAAGCTAGGTCCTTCATTTTGCACTAGATCCTATACCCTCTTATGTAATTCAAGGATGTTGTTCCATCAGTTCTTCCCTCTTTACAACCTTTTCTCACTCTACTGGATCATTTCCAGCAAAATTCCTTGAAAGAGTTGTCTATATTCTGTTTCCAATTACTCTTTTGTCAAGGTTACCAGTGACTTGTGTGTTCTTAATTCCAATGCCCAATTGCTAATCATCATCTTATTTGACCTATCAGCAGCATTTGGCAGACTGAAGTACCATTCTGTTTCTTTCTTTCCTTCTTTCTTTCTTTCTCTTTCTTTCTTTTTCTTTCTTTCTTTCTTCCTTTCTTTTTCTTTTTTCTTTCTTTCTTTTTCTTTCTTTCTCTTTCTTCTTTCTTTCTTCTTCCTTCCTTTCTTTCTTTTTTTTTCAAGATTTCATTTATTTATTTGACAAAGAAAGAGAGTGAGAGAGAGCACAAGCAGCGGGAGCAGAAGAGGGATAGGGAGAAGCAGACTCCCGCTGAGCAGGGAGCCCGATGCGGGACTCGATCCCAGAACCTTGGGATCATGACCTGAGCCGAAGGCAGACGCTTAACTGACTGAGCCACCCAGGCGCCCCAGAAGTAGCATTTTCATTGAAACACTTTCTTCAGTTGGCCTCCGTTTCATCATACTCTGTGTTCCTCTTTCCTCATTCAACACTTTTTTTCAGTGTCCTTTCTGGCACTCCATTTTCTTCCCACTCTCTTAATATATCTAGAATATATCAGACCTTCTCAGTGATCTCATTCAGTTGATGTCTTTCAAAACATCAACTATCTCCCCAATTTATATCATCAATCAAGGTGTCTCTCAAATTCCAGACTGTTTTCTACTGCACATTCCTACTTGATATCTCTGCTAAAATATCTAGTATCCATTCCAAACTTAACATACCCAAAACAAAATAGAATCCTTGATTTTTCTCTTAAACCTGCCCTATTTAGAATCTTCTTTACTTAGATGATGATAAATCTATCCTTCCAGTTGCACAGGCTAAAATCTTGGGAGCCATTCTTTACTTCTCTCGTGTTCATCCACAGTCTACACACAGCCATTAAAAATACTAGTGTATCGGGCGCCTGGGTGGCTCAGACGGTTAAGCGTCTGCCTTCGGCTCAGGTCATGATCCCAGGGTCCTGGGATCGAGTCCCGCATCGGGCTCCCTGCTCCTTGGGAGCCTGCTTCTCTCTCTCTCTCTCTGTCTCTCATGAATAAATAAATAAAATCTTTAAAAAAAAAAAAAATACTAGTGTATCAACCTTCAAATTAAATTGAGAATCCAACCACTGCTTGCTACCTCGCCTTCTAATCTGCTTGTGTGGGCCGTCATTTTCTGTTACTTAAATTAGTGTAACAGAATCCTAAATGGAGACCCTGATCCCAACAATATCCAGCTACAATTTTCAACATAGCAGCTAGACTGCTCCTTTTAAAAGGTGAAATCATAACATGTCATATCTCTGCTCAACCCTCAGTGACCCACCACCTCACTCATAGTAAAAGCTAAAATCCTTAAATGTCTACAAGACCTTACAGGTTCTGCCAGTCACCTGTCCTCTCCCATTATTTCTCTAATTTCTTTTAATACTCTTTCCTTGCTCATTCTTCTTCAGCCACATTGGCATGCCTGACACACTCTCGACTAGGAGGTTTTGCACCATATTTTCCTTTTTCTGAAAATCTCCCAAACATTTCGCTGGACAACTCCTTCATCTCCTTCAAGTCTTCGGTTAAATGTCAATTCCCAATGAAGCCTACTAGATGAATAAGAGATGGCTGCAAATTTTCTGACAGTCCTCCTATTGAGGAGAGAGTCTATTTCCCATCCTCTTGAGTTAAGGATGGTCTATGACTGCTTAGACCAGTAGAGTATGGCAGGCTTGCTTTGGGACTAGCAACTTCTTGGACTCTAAGAAACCAGAGTGTCCTTGTCAGAAGTCTGACTACCCTGCTGTAGAAACCCTCTGGAGACATCCTGAGACCCCATGGGGAAGGTGAGGGTCCCAGCTGAGACCAAGCTTACAGCCATCTCTGCCAAGTCCAGGCATGTGACTGATGTCATCTTAAACCCCCTTGGACCAGTGAAGCCATATTGGATTCTCCAGCCCAACCCTGCCAACACTTGAAAGCCACTGAGTGACTCCAATTGACACCAGGTAGAACAGAAGCCCTGCCCAAATTTCTGATCCACAAAACCCTGTGATATAATAAAATGGTTGTCACTTAAAGCCACTGAAGTTTTGGGATAGTTTGTCATACAAAAATAAACAACAAGAACACTTGTACTGACTATCTACCTATATAAAGGTGCGATTTGTACCTGTCTCTACTTTGGTACTTTCAATTCTCTTTACTTTGCTCTATTTTTTTCCCTCCATAATGCTTATCAACTTCTACATGTAATGTAATATACTTACTATGTTTATTATTTATTATCATTCTTTGTCAACAACCCCTCTCCCCATTCACCAGAATATAAACAGGGATTTTTTTTTTCCTATTTTACGCACTGATATAGGCCTGGGATGTAGAAGTGCTCAATAAATTCTTATTGACTGAATAAGAAGTAATCCACACTTTATCACGGTATATAGAGGATCTCAACAGAGCTATCCAAGAATGAGCAAGATATTAATTTTGGGAGGGGTCCTCTCAGCCTCTTGGACATGAATGCTTGTTTCCTTCCCCAGATTAGGGAAGGCTAATTGAATATAATAATAAAAAATAAATAAATAAAAAATAATAAATAAAGCCTGAATTAAAAAAGAAAAAGAATGAGCATGATATTTAACAACTGGCATGATAACCATGTGGTCATACTACAGAAGAAAAAAAAAAAAAAAACAGCCTAGAAGAAACTATACCCAAAGGAACAAATTTCACTCAAGTGCTTCATACTATGGAACACCTTATTAAGGTCATGAATTCATTAAGGTAAATCTCAAAAATGAAATAAAAGAGTTGAATGAGATTAAAAAAGAGGCCTAATTGGGGTGCCTGGGTGGTTCAGTCAGTTAAGCCTCTGACTCTTGATTTTGGTTCAGGTCCTGATCTCAGGGTTGTGAGATCAAGCCCCGTTGTCAAGTCCTGTGTTGGGCTCCATGCTGGGCGTGAAGCCTGCTTAAGATTCTCTCTCTCCTTCTGCCCCTATCCACGCCCTCTCTCTCCCTCTCTCTCTCTCTCTCAAAAAAAAAAAAAAAAAAGGCAAAAGGAAAAAGTTGAGGATCAAAAGGATGCCATTAAAAATCTGATAAATAAATAAGAAAGGAACAGAAGACAGTCAAGAATTAGCTTGCTGACATAAAGGAAAAGTTTTAGCACAGTGAGTCAAATGTCACTGAAAAAAAAATCATCACAATTAGAAAAATGCCAATAGCACCACAGACTAGAAATTGTGCATGAACACATGGAAGAGAAAAAAAGAAAGTATTTAAAGATACAAGAAAATTTCCTTGGAATAAAAACTGTCGTAAAATAATCAGCAGATTGAAAAAGCACATCTTATTCCAGAAAATTTTGTTTCTGAATACTAACAACTAGATATATTCTGGTTAAGTTGTTAAATTGCAAAAACAAAGACAGAGTTCTTCATATGATGTTAGGAAGAGCAGATAATGCTCCCAGAAAAAAAAAAAAAAAAAGCTATTTTTAGACTTCTGTATAGCAACATTCAATAGACTGAGAAAATGTCTACCAACGAATGAAAAAAAAGTGACCCAAACATTTTATGACCAGACAAGATCTCATTCAAACATAAAGGCAAACATGCATGAACTCAAAAAATTGTAAACCCTTGAGCCGTTCTTGAAAAATTAGAAATGAAAGCAGTCAATTAACTAATGAATCAACATAAAGACCTCAGCAGTGGAGACAGAATGATTAAAAGAAATTATGATGAACAGTGAATCCGTTCAATATGGAACTAATTGGAAATAGTGGGGATATTATGATTACATACCAGAATCCAACATAATACACTTTGACAATAATAATGTAATCCGCAAAAATTGGGAGGTGGAAACCAAGGAGGTTGTAGGGAATGTTAGCAGCCTTTACTAATGAGGAGTTTAAAATGTATCATGAGACCAATCTCATTTTAAATTATTTAAAGTTTTAATCACAGAATTAGGTTAATCTTAATCCTTCCTGCAAGGTGTGCTCTAAGTTTTTGTCCATTTGTAGTCTTTCATTCCTTCCTTCCTAACATGCATAGTATAACCCTACTTTATAAAAAGTATTTCTAGCTATCCTCTACCTGTATGTAGAGAAAAATCTGTGAAATGATGTCCACCTGATGTTAATCATAGGTATTTCTGAGGGATGGAATTTGAGATGATGAAAACTAACTTCTTTGTCTCCTTTATTTTTATTTTTTTAAGATTTTGTTTATTTGACAGAGAGAGACATCGCAAGAGAGGGAACACAAGCAGGGGGAGTGGGAGAGGGAGAAGTAGACTTCCCGCTTTGGAAAGAGCCCGATGCAGGGCTCAATCCCAGGACCCTGGGATCATGACCCGAGCCGAAGGCAGATGCTTAACGAATGAGCCACCCAGGTGCCCCTGTCTCCTTTATTTTTCACTCCTACTAGTCTTTGTCATACTAGACATTCTTTTGAATAAACATGTATCATTTTTATATAAACAAAGTGATTTAAAAAACAGAACAAAATCCACGTTTGGTTTTAAAAAACTAGTTTGCTTCCAGTTATCTGCAAGAAACAGATCTGGTGACTTTAACAACAAAATGATGATGCAATCAGTGCAAAAACCGCCCATGTCAGTAGAGGATATAATGTTTCTTTATGGAAAAGGATATTGAAACTTATGGACTTGATTACACAAAGCACAAGATAGCACAGTAAGCTTTCTGGTGGTGGTATGGAGTTTTCAGTCCCAGTGATTTCCATGTGGACACAGAATTTGGATATGACCAGCTGCACTGAGGAAGGATTCTGCAGACCTTACCTTGCCATTCTCACAGGATTTTCACCTTCTTCTTTTCCCCACCTCTTTCTATGCCCTCCCATCTTGACTGTTCTATAGGCTCAAGCTGTGTGTCTGCCCACTCATCAGCCATAAAATAATCCCAGTGTATTTCTGAATGCTTATCAAGAGAATGGATGAGGCTAAGGGCAATTTCTCGGGCAGGCCTAGCATCCCTCGAAATAACTCACCTTCAGAATTCTCTGAGGTTAATCCCACAACACCTAAGGAAAATGACAAAGGAAGAAGGAAAATAAAGGAATGGGGAAAGACATAGAAGAAAAATAAAAACAAAGAAATCAAATGTAATATTATCAGAAATAGTAAAATCAAGACTCAAAGTGTAAAATGGGATAAAGGAATTTTTAAAAATAATTTTGTATAGTAATCTACCAAAATATACAATAATTGTTAGTAGCAAACATCATAGAAGATGTTTACATATAGTAGAATCTCCCAGAAATATGAGAAATTGTTAAAGCCACTGTCATAGGGTTGATCTTTAATAGACTTCTTTCAGAATTTGCACATCAAGAAGACCAAAAATAAACAGATGTATTTAGAGGACTTTAATAATGTAATAAATAAATACCATGTTTTATATCCATATTATATCCGCATTTATAGAACTTAATGCTGAAAAGAAAACCTTTATAAACTTGTGTATTAGGTAGGATTACCTGAAATGAGATTTGGCTATAAGTGAACACAAACCCAAAATAATGGTGACTTGAAGTTAGAAGCTTATTTCTTTCTCACATAAATGTGGGATGTCTACTATCAATCTCCTTGCCTGCTCCTTTGTCATTTCCTGTAAATGGCTTCTACCAGTGGTGCAAGAATGTCATTCTGGTTCCATCTAGCATGTCTGCTTCCCCGCTAGCAGGGAGGAAGAAATGGAAGGGAAAGAGCCTGCTCCCAGCTTTTAATACAACTTCTGGGGAGAATCACAAATTATTCTACTTACATTCTTTCAGCCCAGAACCTAGTCATATGGACATATCCAGCTGCAATGGAAGTTGGGATATTTTTACATATTCTTCATATGGGCCCAGATGAAAATTGTCATATCTACTATAGAAAAAGAGGGAGGAGGAGGAGGGGAGGAGAAGAAAGATGAGAAGGAGAAGAACAATTAGAAGAAGGAGAGGAAGGGGGCGGAGCAAGATGGCGGAGGAGTAGGAGACCTGGATTTCGTCTCCTCTCAGGAATTCAGCTGGATAGGGATCAAACCATTCTGAACACCTACAAACTCAACAGGAGATCGAAGAAAAGAAGAGCAACAACTGTCTCATCAGAAAAGCGACCACTTTCTGGAAGGTAGGACGTGCGGAGAAGTGAATCCGAGGCGATATTCGGGAGGATAGACGGCGGGGGAGGGGCCTCCGGCGGCCGCTTCCGGCAGTGATAGAGCCGCGGAACACAAAATCGGAACTTTTAAAAGTCTGCTCCGCTGAGGGACGTCACTCTGGTGGCTAAGCGGGGGGTGGAACCCTCCAGGACAGTGTGGTCTCAGGACCCACGGGTCACAGAAAGACCGGGGGTGCCTGAGTGTGGCAGAGCTCCCAGGTATCGGAGCAGGGAAGCCGGCTGCAGAGGCGCAGCCCAGCTCGGGGTTGCCATAAACCGTGATCCGCGGCACAGTCGGGCCCCTGCTCCTCCAGCAGGGACCCAACAAGCGGCAGATCCGGGGAGACTCACCTTCCTCCCCCGGGAGGAGCCGCGCGTGAGTGCGCCGCAGGGATCTGCTGGGTTTGGAGACTCCACCCGGGGTCGGGTGCCAGAGATAGAAACGCGCGGTCACAGGCCGGGTGAGCACGGAGTGCGGCTGGAGACCGGGGAGACGGGAGTGACTGACGGCTTTTCTCTGGGGGCTCACTGAGAAGCGGGACCCCGAGTTCTCGGCTCCTCCGGGGCAGAGATTGGGAGGCCGCCATTTTCACTCTCCGCCTCCAAAGCTGTACGGAAAGCTCGCAGGGAACAAAAGCCCCGGAGAGCAAACCCCAGCAGATTACTTAGCTGGGAGGGGGCAAGGGCGGGGCAATTCTGCCTCCAGCAAAGACATTTGGAAACCAAGGCAACAGGCCCCTCCCCAGAAGATCAGCGAGAACAGCCAGCCAAGACCAAGTTTACCCATCAATGAGAACGGCAGAACTCCAGCTCTAGGGGACTACTGCACGTAGAATTCATGGCTTTTTTACCATGATTCTGTAGTCTTTCAAAGTTAATTTTTTTTTAACTGTCTTTTTTTTCTTTTTTTATTCTTTTTGAATTTTTCTTTTTCCCTTTTTCAACCAACATCTTATCAATCCCTTTTTTTTAAAAAAAAAACATTTTTATTTTTCATTTTTAGAGTCATATTCTATCCCTTCATAGTAGTTACCCATATTTTTGGCTTATATATATAAGTTGTTCTCTCTTTAAAATTTTGAGATAGTTTCTTCTAACATATCAAAATATACCCTAAATCTCTAGTATATGGTGTTTTCTGTTCCCCTGCCTGATCACATCCTCTCCCTTTTTTTTTTTTTTAAATCCTCTTCTTTCTTTTTTCAAACAACTTCTTATCAATTCCTTTTGTAAAATTTTTTATAATTTCCATCTTTACAGTCATATTCCATCCCTTCATCATATCAACCCTTATTTTTGTACATATATAAGTTTTTCTTTCTTTAAAATTTTGGGAGGCACTTTCTTCTAAAAGACCAAAATACACCCCAAATCTAGTGTGTGGCACTGATCATATTTGATCACATTCTGATTTTTTTGTTGTTGTTTTGTTTTGTTTGTTTTTGTTTTTATCTTTATCTTTTTCTTTTTCTTTTTTTTCTTTTTCTTTTTTCTCTCTTTCCCTTTCTTTTCCCACTGCTTCAGGTTTTTTCTGATTTGTTTAGAGTATATTTTCTGGGGACGTTGTTACTCTGCTAGCATTTTGTTCTCTCATTAATCTATTCTCCTCTGCACAAAATGACAAGACGGAAAAAATCACCTCAACAAAAAGAACAAGAGGTAGTACCGACTGCCAGGGACCTACTCAATACGGACATTAGTAC
>NC_058407.1:70138455-70200171 GCF_002201575.2 Neomonachus schauinslandi
GACTCGTAAGTTTTACTATTAGATGTCGGGGTGTTGACCTATTTTTATTGATTTTGAGAGGGGTTCTCTGTGCTTCCTGGATTTTCATGCCTGTTTCCTTCCCCAAATTAGGGAAGTTCTCTGCTATAATTTGCTCCATTATACCTTCTGCCCCTCTCTCTCTTTCTTCTTCTTCTGGGATCCCAATTATTCTAATGTTGTTTCGTCTTATGGTATCGCTTATCTCTCGAATTCTGCCCTCGTGATCCAGTAGTTGTTTATCTCTCTTTTTCTCAGCTTCTTTATTTTCCATCATTTCATCTTCTATATTACTGATTCTCTCTTCTGCCTCATTTATTCTAGCAGTTAGCGCCCCCATTTTTTATTGCACCTCATTAATAGCCTTTTTGATTTCTACTTGGTTGGATTTTAGTTCTTTTACTTCTCCAGAAAGGGTTTCTCTAATAACTTCCATATTTTTTTCAAGCCCAGCTAGTATCTTTAAAGTGATGATTCTGAACTCTAGATCTGACATCGTTAATGTCCGTATTGAGTAGGTCCCTGGCAGTCGGTACTACCTCTTGTTCTTTTGGTTGAGGTGATTTTTTCCATCTTGTCATTTTGTGCAGAGGAGGATAGATTAATGAGAGAACAAAATGCTAGCAGAGTAACAACGTCCCCAGAAAATATACTCTAAACAAATCAGAAAAGACTTGAAGCAGTGGGAAAAGAAAGGGAAAGAGAGAAAAAAGAAAAAAAAAAAAAGAAAAAGAAAAAGATAAAGATAAAAACAAAAACAAAACAAAACAACAACAACAACAACAACAACAACAACAAAAACAGAATGTGATCAAATATGATCAGGCTGGTATATAGATCAGTGCCACACACTAGATTTGGGGTGTATTTTGGTCTTTTAGGAGAAAGTGCCTCCCAAAATTTTAAAGAAAGAAAAACTTATATATGTACAAAAATAAGGGTTGATATGATGAAGGGATGGAATATGACTGTAAAGATGGAAATTATAAAAAATTTTATAAAAGGACTTGATAAGAAGTTGTTTGAAAAAAGAAAGAAGAGGATTTAAAAAAAGAAAAAGAAAAAAGAAAAAAAAAAGGGAGAGGATGTGATCAGGCAGGGGAATAGGAAACACCATATACTAGAGATTTAGGGTATATTTTAATCTGTTAGAAGAAACTATCTCAAAATTTTAAAGAGAGAACAACTTATATATATAAGCCAAAAATACGGGCAACTACTATGAAGGGATAGAATATGACTCTAAAAATGGAAAATAAAAATGTTTTTTTTTAAAAAAGGGATTGATAAGATGTTGGTTGAAAAAGGGAAAAAAAAATTCAAAAAGAAAAAAAAAGAAAAAAAGACAGTTAAAAAAAAAATTAACCTTGAAAGACTAAAGAATCATGGTAAAAAAGCCATGAATTCTATGTGTAGTATTCCCCTAGCGCTGGAGTTCTGCCGTTCTCATTGATCGGTAAACTTGGTCTTGGCTGGCTGTTCTCGCTGATCTTCTGGGGAGGGGCCTGTTGCTGTGGTTTCCAAAAGTCTTTGCAGGAGGCGGAATTGCCCCGCCCTTGCCCCCTCCCGGCTAAGTAATTTGCTCGGGTTTGCTCTCCGGGGCTTTTGTTCCCTGCGAACTTTCCGTACAGCTTTGGAGGCGGAGAGTGAAAATGGCGGCCTCCCAATCTCTGCCCCGGAGGAGCCGAGAACTCGGGGCCCCGCTCCTCAGTGAGCCCCCAGAGAAAAGCCATCAGTCACTCCTGTCTCCCCGGTCTCCGGCCGCACTCCGTGCTCACCCGGCCTGTGACCATGCATTTCTATCTCTGGCACCTGACCCCTGGTGGAGTCTCCAAACCCAGCAGATCCCTGCGGTGCACTCCCGCGCGGCTCTTCCCCGGGGAGGAAGGTGAGTCTCCCCAGACCTGCCGCTTGTTGGGTCCCTGCTGGAGGAGCAGGGGTCCGACTGTGCCGCGGATCACGGTTTATGGCAACCCCGAGCAGAGAGCCCGCGCCTGGGCTCCGCCTCTGCAGCCGGCTTCCCTGCTCCGTTACCTGGGAGCTCTGCCGCACTCAGGCACCCCCGGTCTTTCTGTGACCCCGAGGGTCCTGAGACCACACTGTCCTGGAGGGTTCCACCCCCCGCTTAGCCACCAGAGTGACGTCCCTCGGTGGAGCAGACTTTTAAAAGTTCCGATTTTGTGCCCCGCGGCTCTATCACTTGCCAGAAGCGGCTGACGGAGGCCCCTCCCCTGCCGTTTATCCTCCCGAATATCGCCTCAGATTCACTTCTCTGCACGTCCTACCTTCCAGAAAGTGGTCGCTTTTCTGTTCAGAGAGTTGTTGCTATTCCTTTCTTCGATCTCCTGTTGGGTTTGTAGGTGTTCAGAATGGTTTGATCCCTATCCAGCTGAATTCCTGAGAGGAGACGAAATCCAGGTCTCCTACTCCTCCGCCATCTTGCTCCGCCCCCCCACCCCCCAGAATCTCTTACTGGCAGAACCAAATGGGAAGCCAGCTAGCAAGGGAGGCTGGAAAATGGAGTTTGCATAGTCCCAATCTCAGGAGTACAGAGCATAGCGGAGGTCGGGGGAGGGGGGTGTGTGGGGAAGAGGATGACTAGCAGAGTGAATGCCTTGGAATATTCACTACCCGTAAAGGTTCTTCCAGCTGTATTTTGCCTGTTATGAGGACATTGATAGGACAAGTGTGTCAAGTGGAATTGCCAAGCCAGTGGATACCCGTCTTTGAAAATTTGAAACATATAATCAAATTGCTGTCTCTAGAGTCATATTTGAGAGTGCCTATTTTTCCATACTCTTACCAAGTCTGTGTATCTGCCCATTGGTAGAACTAGTCCATCTCTAAACCCGTATCGGTTGTGCTCCAAAGCCTTTGTTCTCAGCAAACAGTGTGCTTATCACCCCTAAAAAATCATTCTTTTTTTATTTTTTATTTTTATTTTTTTAAGATTTTATTTATTTATTTGACAGAGAGAGAGACAGAGAGAGAGGGAACACAAGCAGGGGGAGTGGGAGAGGGAGAAGCAGGCTTCCTGCCGAGCAGGGAGCCCAATGCGGGGCTCGATCCCAGGACCCTGGGACCATGACCTGAGCTGAAGGCAGACGCTTAACGACTGAGCCACCCAGGTGCCCCTAAATCATTCTTTTTTTTTTTTTAAAGATTTTATTTATTTATTTGACAGGGAGAGACACAGCGAGAGAGGAAACACAAGCAGGGGGAACGGGAGAGAGAGAAGCAGGCTTCCTGCGGAGCAGGGAGCCTGATGCGGGGCTTGATCCCAGGATGCTGGGATCATGACCTGAGCCGAAGGCAGACGCTTAACGACTGAGCCACCCAGGTGCCCCTAAATCATTCTTTTTTTAAAAAGTTTATTTATTTATTTGAGAGAGAGCGAGTGAGCGTGTTCATGTGTGAGCAAGCGGGGGAAGAGGCAGAGGGAGAGGGGGGAAGAGAATCCTTGAGCAGACTCCCCACTGAGCATGGAGTGGGAGAGAGAGAAGCAGGCCTTCTGCAGAGCAGGGAGCCTGATGCGGGGCTCCATCCCGGGACTCTGAGATTGTGACCTGAGCTGAAATCACCGGCCGAAATCAAGAGTTGGCCACTCAACTGACTGAGCAACCTGGGTGCCCCCCTAAAAAATCATTCTTAGAGATACTTGAAATCCCCTTAATTAGAGACTCGTGGTTATAATATTAAATATACACCTGAAGGGTTAAGGTTGTCTATCACTCATCCACACAGCCCTATAAATTAGTTCAGCAGCTTGCTGTCATAGAGGGAGGCAGGAAGATTTCCAAGGTATTCATAAACATTGTTAAAAGGTTCTGGGATAGGTTTCCAGTGTGCGAGTGTGGGAGGCAGCAGTTCTCACACCAATAAGCAATTTTCCGACACTGCTGAGTGTCTTACAATTCTGCTCAGTTCTGACACTATCTCCTCGCTCCCAACTCTTTCAGAGCCGGAGAGGAGGCTGGATGTCATCTAATCAAAACCCTTTATTATGTTCATGAAGAAAGAGGTCTGGAGAGGTGGTCAGAGACAAAGCAGAAGTGGGAGCAGAATCACAGACCTGTACCTCTGAAACAAATAATACATTATATGTTAAAAAAAAAGAAGATAGTAGGAAAGGAAAAATGAAGGAGGGAAATTGGAGGGGGAGACGAACCATGAGAGACGATGGACTCTGAAAAACAAACTGAGGGTTCTAGAGGGGAGGGTGGTAGGAGGATGGGTTAGCCTTGTGATGGGTATTGAGGAGGGCACGTTCTGCATGGAGCACTGGGTGTTATATGCAAACAATGAATCATGGAACACTACATCAAAAACTAATGATGTAATGTATGGTGATTAACATAACATAATAAAAAAAAAGAAAAAGAAGAGGGAGCAGAACAGGCTAGAGAGGACTGGACTCCCTGTAGATAGAGCATGCGCCATGCTTCGAGAACCAACACATCATATGTTGGTGGGGGGATGAAATATGTAACAAAAGATATTTATGACTCATTATGGGAAAAATAAGGACTGGTGGATTTAGGTTATGACTTAGTATTGTTTTAATTTTTTTTAAAGATTTTATTTATTTATTTGACAGAGAGAGAGATAGCGAGAGAGGGAACACAAGCAGGGGGAGTGGGAGAGGGAGAAGCAGGCTTCCCGTGGAGCAGGGAGCCTGATGCGGGGCTCGATCCCAGGACCCTGGGATCATGACCTGAGCTGAAGGCAGACGCTTAACGACTGAGCCACCCAGGCGCCCCTGTATTGTTTTAATTTTTAATTACATACTGGTAAGGGGGTACCATTCATTATTTCTGGCCTCTGTAGGTCCTGTTTCAGCCTGAAATATAGGTCTCTTGAGTCCTAGTTTCTTCTCCTCCTCAACATGCTCTCTCTGTTTGAGCACTGCCAGGCATTACATATACCAGAAACAATGATGTTTCCTGTACTTCGGTGTTTATTTTGATTATAAATGAAATGAAACTGAAATACATGTATCATCTAGAATTTATTTAAAAGAAAATATCAGAATTCTTTAAAAAAATTCAGCAGGACTAAACACTTCATACAAGTCAAATATAAAAATTATAAACCTAGAAAACTTCAAGTAAAATATAAAATTATGAAATAAATAGGCATATATTATAAACTATTATTAACCAGAGAAATATATAAAATAATGCTTCACTGAAATGGTCTCTTTATAAGACCAAAAATTTAAATTAGTTATAACATGTAAAATCAAAAAGCTGATATAATTTAAGAAGGATAAACATGGGGGTGCTTGGGTAGCTCAGTCAGTTAAGGGTCCGACTTTGGATTTCGGCTCAGGTCATGATCTCAGGGTCTTGGGACTGAGCTCTGTGTTGGGCTCCATGCTCAGCGGGGAGTCTGCTTGAGATTCTCTCTCTCCCTCTCCCTCTGTCCCTTCCCCTGCTTGTGCTCTCTCTCTCAAATAAATCTTTAAAAAAAAGAACCAACTTAAAAAAAAATGAGGTCAATGGTAACACCATTCAGCTGCAAGCACATTTTTGTACAACTTTTTCCAGCTACTGACAAAAGTCTGACTCTATACATGTGAAGAAGTGCAGAAGCAAGCTAAATGCCCACTCCAGACGTTGACTTTTGACCCATTTATCTTCAAATAACCTCATCCCTTTAAGGAGTAGTTTTTGAAAATTTTTGTACTTTTTTTTTTTTTTACAGTAACAATTTCCTTATTATGGTAAGCTGTACTATTTGTTTTGAAGAAAGCATTTCGGGTATGTCTTTGACTTTCTTAGTTTCATCATGTAGAGAGTGATAGTGAGGGATCTTTGCCAATTTCAATACGACATATTCATATTTCACTTGTTCAGAAAGTCTTTGAATTTCAATTAAGACTTATCCTCTCAGTGAACACTTTACCTTTGCTTATTGTGTCCTTTATGAGCATGGCTTTGCCTAGACATAAAAGAAGGAACACAGATTCGTTTTGTGGTATACATTAAACAATGCAGTCATTGATTTTTGAATACATATAAAGAATTCAGAGTTCATATTTTTTCAAATACTAAAACAACAGTATCATCCAGAACTAAATATGTATCTCAGTACTTAAAAGAAACGTAGTATCGCAGAATACTGGAAATGGGGTCAGAAACACTAAGTATCAGTGCCATTTTTTAAATTATTTTTTATTTTATTATTTTATTATTTATTTTTTATTGGACAGAGAGAGACACAGCGAGAGAGGGAACACAAGCAGAGGGAGTGGAGGAGGGAGAAGCAGGCTCCCCGCGGAGCAGGGAGCCTGATGTGGGGCCCGATCCCAGGACCCTGGGATCATGACCTGAGCTGAAGGCAGACGCTTAACAACTGAGCCACCCAGGTGCCCCTCAATGCCATTTTTTGATCCTTTTCTTTTTCCTTTTTACCCTCTGCTTCCTAGGCTTGCAATTCAGGTTTGTAAAATAACACCGTGGTGTAGCTGGCATTGTGAGTTACACAGACTCTCATGAGCTGGCTTGGGAACTTAACCACTTTTTATTTCTTTGAGGGAGCACTTTCTTACTTTCAAGCAAGTGCCTTAAAAATGGACTTTTGCAATGGAGCATGCTTGTTAGTTGATGTGGGATGAAGTTAATTTTATACATAGGTCTTATCTGTATTACAACAAGAGAAGTTTGACAGAGACTTAATTAGTAAACAAGGATGAGACACTAAGTCTTCACACCTAAATTGATAGCCCTATTGGAAGCTTATTTGAGTGGATGCATTCTGTGAAGTGATGGTGCTATTTTATAAAACTCATATAGCAAGCTAAAACATTTGTCCAACTTAATGTTGCATAAACATGACCTCAGTCATAAATAAACTTCTGTGCAGTTAAAAATTGCACTTACAAGGGATGTTATTCCCTAGTCACATCCCTGTTGGTCTATCGTTCCTGAAGTTTCTTGAGTGTTAAGGTGGATTGTATGAAATTATTTTAGGTGAAAATAGTCAAGTAGCAGCAATTTCTTATAGCTCAATCTATTATTTGTTTCATGAATATTGCTATTTCTAACATTCTTATTTTCTCCCAATATTTTGGAGACTATTTGTAATGAAAAAACAAGCATATTTTATCTCTTGATATCACTCCTACCTCAAGTTATAGGAATAAAAGCATCTAATTAATAACAATCAACTGCAGTCAGATGTTGGGAGGAGGGGCCAGAGGGAGCTGCCTCTGGGCATCTCTGTCTAGATCTCTACAATGGTACCAATCCAGAATTTTTGGGATGGCTGTATGGTAGGTAAGGGTTCGGACACTTTTGGGGCTGACTTTGACATCCTGTTTACCACTTTCTTTCCGGTCATGACACACAAGCCCCAAATCATCCAAGTGAGAAAGCCAATATCTAGTCCTGAATGGGCTTATTCATTCATAGTTCAAAGCATCCCAGTGCCCCACTGTCAGCTCTGAAAATAGGCTTTATTAAAATAGAATGACATAGGGACACCAGTTCAGAAAGATCAGTAAATTTGGTGCAAAGTTTAAACATTTTTAGGGAAGCAAGACTACTTTTGAATCAATTTCCTTAAATTCTGATATGTTGCTTTAAAGATATTTATTTTCACCACTCAAAAAGTACTGTTTCTTTTATAACATTGTTTGAATATGTTTTCCTCTTTAATAGTTTCCTTTGTATTTGTGTAATTATCAGCTGTGTGTATGGCATTCACTGGATGGCACTTAAAATGAATACAAAGGAAAGTATTGTAATTAAGGTTGGATGCTTTATTAAAAACTGCATGTCCTATGAAGTGCATGGAAATTAAAATTTTATATTAAATTATTATAATTTATATAAAAATAAATTAAAATATTGTAAACTAGGTTTTAAACTTCAACCTTCATTTTTGTCTGAGACTCACACCTAGAATACCAGACAAAAATAAAAAATAAGAAAACTCATACTACAACAGACACATTTCCTGTCTTCCTTTATATGAAAGAAAATTGCATTAAAAAATGTAGTTACAGCCCCTTTGGAAGGAGCCCCGTTAGGACACAGTCGCAATTCCTCCGCAGCTCCGACTCTGCCCCGGAAGGACAGCAGATGGCGCTGCGCTTCCCCTTTTGTCTGCCTTCAGTGGTGGGACGGGAAACCAACTTTGGCAGAACTGAGCCGAAGATCGTCAACAGTGTATTCACAATGGGGTGAGCAACTGAAGCTACGCATTCAGCATCATAATTTACCTCACTTCATACCGATCTGTGCTCTGGAGGTCATAGTTTTTGTTGTCCTCGATCGGGGGGGGGCCTCGTGTACTGGATTAACGGGGCTCATTACCGCTAAGGGGAGGAAGGCGCTGCCTGTCGGGGAAAGGACGGGATTGCTGCTGCGGCAGAACTCACTCCTTCTCAGCAGCGTCCAACAAACACGAAGAAAAGGACGTTCTCTTCTTCCTCATAACCCCCCTTTGTACTTAAGGGTCCCTTGGGGCTCAGTGGGGGACTGCAACAAAAATCTGTGACTTGGAACTTTGGGAGATTTGTGATGAAGAAGGTGAACCGCAGATATTCAGCCAAAACGACTTTCTGCCCATTGATACTATACAACCAAAGTTGCATTCGGCGCTCACCAGTAATCTCTCTTTGGTCTTTGGGTTTCTGTTTTCTTCTTCCTGGTCTGTTACTTTAGCTGAATTTGCACTTGCTGACCTTGGCAAACAGATCTATTTAGCTTATTGCCTTAAATAATTTAATAACATGCTTTTTGTGGGAAAGTGATGACAGTTCAGTATATTAATCATGTAATTTTCGGCTAGATGAGCTCTTAGAGTTTATTTAACCCAACTGGTTAAGTAACACGGTGATAAAGTGACACCTGGAAGTGTGCAGTGACTCGCCCAAGTACACAGAGATGCAGAGTAAGAGTTCTGACCTGGGTTTCTTGAGGAGTCATCTCCCAACCCACTTTATGTTATGCTCTCTTGCATTTTAAAGCAGATTCAGATGAGAAATGTCAAGTTTAACTTATGTCACTGACATGCGGATCATGGATGGATTTTGGCTGGTCTCATTCATCATACACAACCACGCGTGCAAAGCCTCCCCCCGCGTTCCTGCCAGAATCAATGGCCCGGTACTCCTCACTCCTGTTCCCTTCTGTTCATGCCTATGCCAGGCACTTGGCGCATTGTCCTGGAGTTTGTCTGTTGTCTTCTCTAGACAATGAGGAGGTTGGGAACAGGCATTTCATCTCACTCATGTTTGTATCCCCTGTGCCTTGCATAGTGACCGACACCTCAGAAGGGTTCAGAAATGTCAGCTGAATGCATAAATGAAATTTTGTGGAGATTACCTTGAACATGGCAAACTGAGGTGCCATGGGAAGCCCTCCTTGGGCTCTGAACATATAGACACGCTGGATTAAGTGTAAGAGAAACCTTTAGATGGATAGCTGAGCTTGAAAGCAAGAAAAGAAATCCTCAGGTGCCAAAAAGCCAGCAAAAGCCCCAATTTAGAGTGCTGCCAAATGGGAGCAGAACAGGACATGTGGGGGTGGCTGGAAAAGAGAGATTTTCAACTAGATGAATATCAAGTGAGTTTATATCCATGGACTCTTCCATGATAAGGAAACATTCACAGAGCTACCTTTTATATTCTAATGAAAAGCCCTGGCACCAGGGTGCAAAAACTTGTTTAATGATTATGTGTCCTGGGAACCCCTTTGGTGTGTCTCCAAGGAGCCACAGAAGCTGCTTTGGCATCACATGCGTAGGATGGTAAATGGTGTTAGAGACAATCAGGTCAGTCAGTATTGGATGAGAGCACCCCGAAGTCACTTTAAACAATTGAGGTCCATATAGGAAACAAAAGGAGAACCACAAATTAGCCTACAGTCTGCCTAATAAATCAAATGTCTCATTCCAAACAAGGGTTGGTCTTATACTTCAAATACATGTTTTAATGGATGTCTGGTGTCTTAGTTTTTCCTCATTCATGTAGTGGGCAGAAATTTGCAGTCACAAAATAAGGTTTGCAAGAAATTTCATATTTCTTCATTTAAAAAAAGTTAACACGAAATTTGGAAGCAACCAAGATATCCTTTGATGAGAGAATGGATCAATCTACTGTGGTACAGCCAGGCAATGGAATATTATCCAGAACTAAAAAGAAATGGGCTATCAAGCCATGAAAAGACATGGAGGAAACTTAGATGCATATACTAAGTGAGAGAAGACAACCCGAGAAGGCTACATACTGTATGATTCCAAATATATGGCATTCTGGAAAAAGGCAAAACTATGGTGGCAGTAAAAAGATCAGTGGTTGCCAGGGGTAGGGGGAGGAAGGTATGAGTAGGCGAAGCACAGAGGATTTTTAGGGCAGTGAAAATTCATGTTATTATACATTTGTCCAAACCCAAGAATGTACAACACCAAGAATGAACCCTAAGGTAAACTATGGACTTGGGTGATGATGCTGTGTCAATGTATGGATTCATCAGTTGTAACAAATGGAGCACTCTGGTGTGGGATGTTGATAATGAGGGAGACTGTGGGTATGTAGGGGCAGGGGATATATGAGAAATCTCTGTATCTTTTTCATAATTCTGTGAACTTTAAGCTGCTCCAAAAGTTGTCTTAGTAAAAAAAAAAAAAAAAGCAACAACAACAACAACAATAACAAAAAGTTAACATACACATGACTGTGAGTGTTCATCTCCCAGGGTGAGAAAGAAACTTATTTACGGTCTTCACTGGGGCTCCTTCCAACTCCGTTGGGTTGTACAAGAGCTAGGGAGCTCAGTCATGCCTTGTTTTATGGGGAGGACAATCCAACCTTAGTCCAGCATGGTTATAGCTGACACCCACACTGCCTAAGCCTTTTGCCTTGGAGGTAAGCAGCTCTGTGGCTTCTGGACCAAGTTTGGTCACAAAAACCTTGCCCAGCTCTGAAAGCCCCACTCTCAGGGGACTGATCTTCATGAGTCTGCTTCTATCCCCTCCTTCCCTGTAGCATAAATGCAGAGAGAAAAAACATAATGTAGTATTCAAAATATTATCTTGCCCCATCTGTAGGATGAGGACAACCACACCTCTCCTATCTCCCCCTTTCTCAGGGATGTTGACAGGATTGGGTAAGGTGGGGTCTGTGAAAGCATTTTCTCAACTACATGATGCTGGACAGTGGAGGTGCCACAGCTCTGAGGAAGGTAGTATGTGGGAGCCTGACATTGTCCCTCACTTGGATTTTTCTTCCAACCTCTAATATATGGTTGTTTCCTTGGGTTGAGTACCAAATGAACTAGTTGTGTTCATGTGTGTTTAGGGGTTGTGTTGTCCCAAAATGCAAGCATTTATTTATTTATTTGTTTATTTAGAGAGGAAAGAGAGGGAGAGAGAGAATCTTAAGCAGGCTCTGTGCCCAGTGCGGAGCCTGACACGGGGCTCAATCTCATAACCCTGAGATCATGACCTGAATTGAAATCAAGATTCAGATTCTTAACAGTCTGAGCCACGCAGGCGCCTCCAAAAATGCAAGCCTTTAAATCTCAGACTCACATTCAGTGAGATGCTCTCATTATGGAAGTATCTGAGAACGGAGTCAAACTGAGTGAATAGTGTGTCCCTGTTCCAAATCATTTGCTCACTGCATGGTGTGCTTGCCTTAAAAGTTTGGGTCAGGGATGTTGCCTACACTACTCAAGTGGTTCACCCCGACTTTTCCTTCTCTCTGTACTTTTCTCTTTTCTTCTGCATAATTGAATTCAAATTTCATGTGAATGTGCTGTGACCGATGGTATGGAGAGAATCACACGATTTGAAATCAAAAGCCTTGGATCCAGGTTCTAGGTCTGCCCCTTACATGGCATGTGATCTTGGCAAATCACTGAACTTTCGGCAGTGTCTTTTTTCTCCCTTGTAAGCTTTGGGCTAACACTGCTGATCTCATGGGGCTGCTGAAAGACAGAAGTGGGGTCATATGTCTGGAGGCACGCTGCAGATGTAAACTGCTTGTCAAGAATGGTTGTTATGGCTGATTGTGGTTTTTGTGATTTTTTTTTTTTTGACTTGTATCTTTGATGTCCTGTGACCACGGTACAACCACCAGTTTGTTAGATGTTCTTGTCCCTTACCCAAGAATGTTATGATCATCAAAACCATATTAGCTTTCAAGTCCCTGAAAAAAGGCTTTTTCTAAAGTGAAAGTTCACATTTTTAGTTTCCTGTGCTGGTTGGAGACCTTGTGAGGAGTGGGGTTTAGAGACCTGTTTAAAGAGGCTTGGGCTCCCCCACCTGAGGAGGAGAGGTTTCCATGGAGGTCCGGGGAAGAGACTTCCTGGGGGCACACCTGGGCTTCAAGGCTCCAGGGCAGGGCTTTCTAGATGCAGCAGGACAGCGGTATCTCTAGAGGTTCTCCTACTCCCTCATTGATTCTTTTCCCTGTTTGCCCATGAGGCTGGTATCATAGGACAGTCTTGAGCTGCTTCTAACTAGGTGCAAGTGACTTGGAGGGACTCCTGCCTCCCAAAGCCTGGAGTGTGGATAACCACAGAATGTATCATCCACACCTGGGTGTGCATGAGAGAGAGTGTCTTATTAATGATTATGCCAGGATTTGCCCCCAGCAAAATGAGGCTGGGGGTCACCCTTCTTGAGGGTGTGGTTTAGGGAAGGTGCTCTCTTCTTTGATGTCCTTTGTACATCTTCTTTCCGAGGAATGGAGAAACTTGAAGAGCTGAGATTGGGGGAAGAGGCCACGGAAGTCTCTCAGCCTGAGTTTTTGGGTCAGGGGTAGCAGGGTTAGGTGGCTTCATATAAGGTTTGTGGCAAGTACATGGATCAATCGATTAATCAATTAATGAAGCAATGAACATTTGACTTCTGTCTTTCTCAGGGGCCCAGCTGGAGGCTGGCTGTGGTAGAATGGGTATTAGAGGTACTCGTCTCCATTTATCACAAGTTGTCCTGGGGACCCAAAATGAGTAATAATTTCCATGCGCTAACATTTATTGAGCACTTAACAGCCATGTTCGCTAAGCGTTTTACATGGGTTATCTCAATTCAGATGGATGCTTCTCCAGAGAAGTTACTGTTGTGTCCATTTTGCAGATGTGGAAGCTGAGGTTTAGACAGTAAGTTGCCAATCTCACATGGCCAGTAAGTGGCAGGTCTGGATTTGCATTCGGGGTTCGCCTCCTACCAACAATTCTGCCGATCTTACATGCCACCCTGAAGGAGTTTACTGCCCCAGAGAGAAGGTGAGCCATTCAGGACACTCTGCTGGAAAAAGCTGTGTGATAGAGACATATGTTGGAACAGGAGCATGGAACAGGGAGTAAGCACCCTTGCTCAGAGGAGCTGAGAGACCTGCAGAGACATGACATTTGTAACCTCCTCTCCCTCTCTTTATTGACTTCTCCCCAGCTTCCCAAGAAGCTGGCTTTCTCCCATTTTCTACTTCAGCCTGACATTGTAATTAGGCTTCTCTGTGACTCCGTTCACCTCTCCTGAAGGGTGGGAACTGCTCCCGACTTGGTGTGTCTTCTGCTGCTTCTAGGGGCCTGGAAAGATGTGGAGCCTGACAGAATTAAAAAGCCAAGCGAAGGGAGACGTTTACTAAGACTGTCGGGGATTCTGTGTGAAAATACCTTTACACCCTTGACGAGGAGTGCCTCCCCAGCTAATTGCCACTTAAACTCAGGACTGGAAATATGTTTTAAATGCTTAACCATTCTCCTAGTCTTAAATAAATAAAAAAAATAGACACTTGCTACAGAAATGGGTCAACTTACAAAAATTTTCTGATACCAAATATTTACATTTTTTTTTTAAAAAATTTTTTAAAGTAAGAGATGGGTCAGATTGATAAGGACAAATCTGTGTCCTAAGATGGCCGCCTGAGCCAGTAAGGGAGTCCCAGCCCCTGCCCCGGGCTCTTCCGGGTTCTTCTCTCTGCTCTGTTCCCCCCCCCCCCCCCCCCCGCATGCCAATCCGGGTCCTTCTCCCTGCTCCGCTTTGCACACACACCTAGAGTGCCCAGTATGCGGAAGTAGAAGTGTATAAATTACTCCCTTAGTGCTCGGGGCTCAGACCTTTGGAGACCACTCTCCTCTGAGCCCACCGGCGTTAAATGAACCTCCTGTTCTCCAAGATCTCCGGGTGCTGCTTGTTGCTTGGTTCTTCCGTCCAGCGATCCAGTCCAGGTTCCATAACAAGATCAGTGGAAGACAACTGCTACTTCCCATAGAAGCACATCACCTAGGGTACTTGTTAAAAATGTAGGTACCTGCACACAATCCAGGAGCTATTAAATAAGAATGGGGTGTATGTGTGTGTGTGTGGGACTCCAGGAATCAATATTTTAAAAAGATTTCAGGTGATTTAAAAAAATGCCAACTAAAGTTTGAGAGCCACTGTTTTAAATTAATTAGTCCAGCGATTTGATATTTAAGAAACCCGTGATCTGCTATTCATTGCATGGCTTATAAGGACGTGGCCCCTCTGTTTTAAGGACTTCTGTTTCCTCTAGAGGCATGTAGGGAGGGTGCACGGAGGAGGCAAGCTGTTGAACCACTCTGGAGTTCTGGCATCCCATGGCTGACCCTGGAGGTAGGAGGCTCTATAAGGAGGACCTAGGAGATAAGCTCCCTGGAAGAAATGCTGGAGAGGAGTGGCTGTGCCTGTCAGCTTGTGGAACATTGGGAGGACACCTTCAGAGCAGCCGCAAAAGCCTATATTGAGTGAATGAGCAGGTGAGCCAGGGAATTCGACGAGGGAGCCCTGGGCTGCAGTTGGCCGGATTGGTATTTGGTGCTGCCTAGCAAGTGTCTCCCAGTTCAGTGCCAGATGACAGGGGGACCTCAAAATACCCGAGAGAGCCAGGGTCTCCCTTCTGTGGAGATTGGGGCTGCGTGAGACCCTTGCCTTGCTGTGGCGAGAGAGAAGCAGCTACCACAGTGGCACCCGGAAGCCACGGAGGGCCTTTGATTTGCATGTGTCCACAGGCATTGGTTCAGTTCAATGAGCTGATAAAATTGATTTTCTCACTGCATTGACTGGTTGTCATCCTGAGTCGCTGAGGTGACTGCACAAACTCCAATGACTCGATCACATTAAAAAAAAAATGAATTTTAGAAATGCTGTGTTTTCCCTTTGCCAGTTTCAGCCAATTTAAGAAAGTGATGAGTTTGCTAAGGAATAGGTTGGGGCGCCTGGCTGGCTCAGTCAGGAGAGCATGTGACTCTCGATCTCAGGGTCGTGAGTTCAAGCCCCACGCTGGGCAGGGAGCCTCCTTAAAAAATAAAATAAGACGACATTAAAGAAAAAGAAATAGTAAAAATCTCTTATTCAGTGGCACTGGTGAGCAGTCAGTATTGGGTAATAGTTAACTCAGCTGAACTTTACCCCAGTTTGACTTTGAGAATAGGATGTGCAAAAACTAAAGAAATTAGGTATGTTCTACTTTGCATTGGGTAGGTTAGCAGATTGCCATCTTTTCTATCTGCTGTAACTACCTTCAAATGTTGTGAGTCATCAGGCTATTAATTGAAGGTTGTCACCAAATTGTGAAGAGCCCTCAATGCTAATCAAGAGGATAGCTTTTCCACAAAGCATCATTTTTTGCCTGAATTTCTAGACACCATTTGCGGTTTTCAAAGTCTGTGTAGAAAACAAATATACTCTGCTTTCAAGTAGGATATGCATGGTGAGAACTCTCGAATGATATTAGTACCACTCATATAGCATTAGTGAAATCCCCGTCATTAGGAAATGTTATTTTATATAAAAAAGTTGATAATAGGATACAAAGATGCTAATATGATTAGGTGATGAGCTGATAATGGGGATTTTTTCATATCAGTGATTTTCATTCGTCACCAGCAAAGCTGATCTCCCTAATATGATATGATATTATAATAAAACCCCGGCAGAGAGTCAGCAGTGAAATTTATGATGCAAAAGAAAAGTCAATAGCATTATAAATCTTAGAAACTGATTATATTTCAGCTGTCAATGTTCTTGGCTGGAAAATCTCCTTTAATTCCCGTGTCTTAGTCCTATTTACTTTGGTGATACCAAGCAGGGAAATGAAATAGATTTAAATCTTTATCTTAAGGATAACTTTAATGAGTGACAGTCAATTCCACATGGCCTGGTGGCCGCCGATCTGCCACCTTTGCCTGGCTAACCTCCCATCCAATTAAGTGTACATTTAAATGCAAGTAGTTGGCAGGGTGTTGTCAGCGGAATTTAATTCTATGAGAGATAAACCTAATGTTCTCTGATATCATGGTTTTAGGTAACGAATGGCTGCCTGAAGGTGGGGGACAATCATTTGAATATCATCAAAGGATTACTGGCAGGCTTGTATCACCGATTACAGAAGGTAGGTCCCCTTCTATTCAATGAACATTGAGTCTGGCCAATGAGAATTTTTGGAAAAGGGCAAAAAGCCCTGAGATTCATTTGAGCCACCCATTCATCCAACTACAATCTCTTGAGTTTAAACAAAAATATATAAGCAATTCACATCAAAGTTGAGATTAGATGGCTGCCGAGGCTTTTGGGGTACTGGGGAGATTCTCTGAGGGACTCGGCAGTCCTAGAAAGCTGTTTCTTGTTGGGTGGCACTAACTAGAATGTGAAATGCGCCACCAGGGATGTTGGATGATGGCATCCCTTCTAGCTTATAAATTAAGAAAGGGTAAGCATATAAAAGTTGCTTTCAGCAGTACCACAAACACTGTAATATGTTGCGAAAATCTTAGTGGGAGTCTAAGTGGTCCTAATATATAACAACATCTACTATAGTGTGGAATGCAGAGGTAGGAAGATCTTTCTATCAGCCTTTTGTAAAAGTGTTCTATTGGGGACACCAGGAGAGCTTTGTTAGAACCTTATTTTGCCCATCACATGCCAGGGCTGTGTCACCTAGAGAGAGGTCCTGCCCATTGAACTTTCAGAAATATCTTTGTCCTCAGAGTCTCCTGAATGCTTTATAGAGTTGATTCCATGGCTCACCTCATGTACCTAACTCTTGTTGGCTTCTGGTTCTGGGAGATAAACCTCATGCATTATGCTCGCTGGCCTGGTTCACTTCTTCATGAGATAGTCACTGGCATAGTTCAGAGCTAGAGAGCTCCCTTTCTTTCTTCCCATAAAATATTTAAATGTAGCAAAATTTCCACCTTAAAATCTGTGTTGAGCTCTCAGTTTACCATGAACTTGCTGGGCTATGCTTGGATTTGATCGGACTAAGCTTGGGTCAGAAGCCATACCGTGCGGTTTTTCTACCCCAGGTGAGAAACAGTGGCTTAGAACAGGCAGTAAGGAAGACAGCCCCAAGGAACCTGGCACAGTTCTTTTCGTGAACTTCCAATACTTTGGGATTTGACCTTTGGCTTCTACTCAGTTCGTTTCCTGCCTTCCATTTATGTAATCTGCCTTTGTTAAAATAATTGCACAGGCTGGTTTCAGAAGTTCTTTTGGTTTCCGGTTATCTGCTCAGTGTTGGCCTGTGGCCCCTCCTGCTCCCGCTTTCCTTGGCTTGGGAATGCATCTCCCTCTATGCACGCGGATACTGCTTTTAGCTCATTACGGGATAGAGCTCACTTCTGCCTCTTGGTCAGTTTTGTCCCAAGAAATGCGGCAAGTGGACCAGAACCAACCTCCCATGTAAGATTCATATGTAGGAGTTGCTTCTCAGCTTGTCAGGGGGTGGGCTTTTGAGAATTAATTTTTTTTTTATTGTAATAAGAGTACTTTTTCATTTTATCCTTTTCTTCTAGCAGCGTCTTTCCCCTTAAGTTGTATTTGACATTAATGCATCTTTTGCATAAACCAGTATTAAAATAGGTCTTTCCAGTGAGTTTCCAGCTATAGACACTTCCAGCTACAGCACAGCTGTCAGGCATTCTAGCAATCACCCATTCAAATACAATATGCGGTGAAGCGAGGGAAGGGCTGGGGGCCGGGGGAGGGGGCCAGAGACGGAGACGGAGTTAGCTAGAGCAGTGCTTCCTGGGATTGCAGTAATGACAGAGTGAACTTCTGAGTGCGAAACGTCTGCTCTGCATTTTCTTGTGCAATCCTTGGAGCCACACGGTGAAGTCCTCCTCTATCACCTGTTTAGAGGTAGAGAAATTGAGGCCCCATGATCTTCTCAAGGCTCAGCAACCAGTAGATAGAGGGATTTAAATTCAACCCTGTCTTACTGCAGAGCTTGAATTCTTAATCATCTTGATAGAGTCTACATTTTTATGAGTTTATTGGAAAGATAATTAGTGGCTACAATTTACCAATAATTCAATATGCCTTCAATTAATTTGTATTTTATCAATTACACATTGAAAGACACTTGAAAAATGGCAGTATTCCCATCAAGAAGTAAAGTCTAATTGCCTTGCCCTTAAATTAGGTTAGCCCTGTGAGTGGTTGGGCCAAGAGAATGAGGTGGAAATGACACTGGGTGGTTTCCAAGGCAAAGCCATTAGAAGCTTGCTGCTTCCATCCAGTTTTTTGTCGTGCTCCCATTTTTGGGTGCTACCTTTTGCAGTCCGACCACCAAACCCTAAGAAACTCAGTCTACATGTGGAGTCCACATGTGGGTGTTTTCGTTGGTAGCCTCAGCTGAGCTCCTGGCCAAGACCCATTAACAGGCAGTCATGTAAGTGAGCCCTCTGGGATGCTCCAGCCCAGTCAAGTCCCCAGATGACTGCAGCCATCCGGCACTCCAGCTGACACCATGCAGAGCAATGGAACCACCAGTCAACCCACAGAGTTATGGGAGAGAATACATTTGGTTTTAAGCTCCTACCTTTTGAGGTGGCAGAAACACACGTTCTTTGTGATGATGTGCTTTCTGGATTCTGCACATGGTGCTCATACTGGTTCAGGGATCCCTGGCATCAACTCTGTAGCTCTGTGAGGTCTTAGGCCCACTATTGGGACCATAGAAGAGGTTTGTGGGAAGATTCCTACAGTGACATATCCCAAGCATGTTGGCTACCTCCATATCCATCCTAGTCCTAGACAGTATTCTTAACTGTCTCATAAGGGAAGAAAAGTACCCATCAGGTGTCATGGAAAGTTGAGTGAAAATGCATGCACACATGTGTGCATGCACATACACAAACACACTATTTCGATGATCTCAAAGGAACAGTATATACCTGGGTAAAAATTGAAAGAAGCAGCCATTTGGGTTTCTCTCTTCCAAAGACAAGCTGCAGGCTAAACAATGCATCAGTAAGTGCCTTCTGCAGGCATTCTTAATAGCTCTGGTTTATATGCCTGTAATTCTCACACGGGATTTCAGAATGCAATAAACAAAGAACAAAGTAAAACCATTTTATGGCATTATTAAAATAGTGCATATAATTGTTGTCTGGTAATCAGAATATTTTAAAAGATACTTGATTATAATGAGTGCTATGTTTTAAATGTTTCTCTTCTGTCAACAGTGGTTCACTTATATAGAAAGTTTTAAAATTATTCTTTTAAAAAACATGACCTAAACCTTTAGGCTTTGGTTATAGGCTTATGGTTATAATGATAGCTCGTTTGTTGAACACCAGTGTGCCCTATGTCATGGTGAATCCTTATTCAACCTTGTGAGGTAATTATTACCTCCCCTTTATAGATGGGAAGACTGAGGTTTAGAGTGTGTAAATCACTTGCCTGAGGTTACTGAGTTAATGTACGCAGAGCTGGGATTTGAACCACATCTGTCTGATTCCAAAGCCGTCTACTCATGCTGCCCTATGATGACTGCATCTTCTACTGCCCTGCTAAAAAGCTTATGATTCAAAAGGCAATTTGTAATAAAGAGCCAGACTGGAATGGAGGTTTTAAAAGCACTGCCTGCCCTTTCAGTTATAAAACATTTTGTTAGAAGCAATAACAACATAATTACAGCAAATGTCTCCACCTTCCCTGTCGCCACTGCACATGGGTCTAGGTTACAAGTTCGAAATTTCACTGATTATTGGCGCATAATTGGCTTCATGTAGATGATAAATGTATTACTGATTGATTATCATGACTTGGTCATATTTGAAATGTCAAAGTAGAAAATTGAATTGTCATATTATCGCATGTTCTCATTCAAGCACCAGATAAATATTACAAATGATGACTTTCCACTGAGTACTATATAAAGAATTTATGGAATATTAATAATACTCTTATCCACAACCTTCATGCTTGGTGGATGACCCCAAACTGAAATCATGTTTGACTTTTGAGAAATAAGCCTTAAGGATGATCTGCTTTACCCACTTCTCTGCCGCCTACATTTTTATAGTGTAACTATTCCTAAGGACAATGCTTGCCTCCCTTAGAGAGAATTGGACATTTATGACCTGCTTGACAATGCTGTTTTTTTTTTTTTTTTTTTGCTTTATCCTTTGACTACCCACCATGCTGCATGGCAGTCAGGATATCCTCTGAGGTGAAATCAGATCTTCAGAGAGAATGAAAGAGCTGTTCTGGGACAACCTAGGCTCAGTCCCCAATTCTCAACACTGTGAAGACCCTGACAGCTTTCAGAACTGCTGCTGTAAACCATCTGCAGAAGCCCGAGTTTGCTGGAAGCCTTCCCATATCCTAACAGGTGTGACCTCCCTGCCTTTCACTGGGGCACTAGGGACCTCCTTTCAAAGAGCAGTTAAGGCAAGGAGTCTGCGAGGCAATCCTTTGAGATAATAGGCAAGGGCAACAGATCTCAGCCTATGGGACTCAAACATCTCCTCTTGGCCCATGAGATCCCCTTATTACAGGGATCTTCAAATTTCCCAGTGCACCAAGCATTGTCTGTAGCCTAAATAAACCATTGATTTTAACTCCTTTTAGGTATATGAATATAGATACTGCTGTGCTTAATAAAATAGAAGGTAATGTTAAGATAATACCGAATTTATGGTACCTTTCAACAATATGCACTTTTTTTTTTTAAAGATTTAACTTATTTATTTGACAGAGAGAGACACAGCGAGAGAAGGAACACAAGCAGGGGGAGTGGGAGAGGGAGAAGCAGGCTTCCCGCCAAGCAGGAAGCCCAATGCGGGACTCAATCCCAGAACCCTGAGATCATGCCCTGAGCCGAAGGCAGACGCTTAACCGACTGAGCCACCCAGGCGCCCCAACAATATGCACTTTCTTAACAGACACTAAAAAAATAATGTAATAGAGGATGCATGGATTTTTTTTCCCCTCAAATTATCTGGAGTCATTGACTGGGCCAAGGAATCATTTTTTCAACCATAGTTGCTCTGGAGAGATAGAGGGGCGGCTAAGAGAAGGCCGTTGCTGCTCACTGAATCCTGCTCGTTGATGAGGCAGTTAGGAAAACTTATGTTCTAGTTTCTTTTATTTTTACTTATTTAATATTTTTATGATCCCTTTGGCCAGACTGAATGTAGAAGCTTCCTAAATGCTCCAGAAGCTTCCTAAATGCTCCAGGTCCACTAAGGACTCAGCTTAATCATTCTTTCAGATACTGAAATTTGTAGGTCTCCATGGCATAGGGCTTCAGTATTTTTCAAATCTTTATTTCGCTTTACATAGTAGGTGCTCAATAAATGTTCATTAATGTTGATGAAGAAGTTGCTTCACTGTCAATACTCCAAATCATCATTGTTAATCACTTTCGTATTCACGGTGGTATCTCTGAAGTGAATAGAGTATGTCTAGGTTAGGAAGAAAGGGAAATCAGTGCTTCATAAATGTTATTGAAAATGTCTTTTTTGGGTTCCTCCTTCTTAATCAGGAAGGAAACAAAATGTATTCTAATTTGAATTAGCCACCTGGCTCTTAGAAGTGGCTTCTTGCAGACCTTGATTTAAATCTCTGGTACCCATTTTCCTTTCTGATACATCTGTGTGTCTGGAGTGGGAATGCCAAAAGAGTATGGATACTCTTTGACTCATAAATATGCAGTAAACATGAACCCCAGGAAATAAGTGTTTTGCAAACCACCATGTTTTCTCTTTGTGTTCTGTACTTAATGTTTCTTCAGTTATTAGTACCATAGTTCAACTCGTTCCACAGTTGAGCCACATTATGGATACTTCAGCTTTGGTTAGCGAACTTAAGAGCCAATATACTTTTATGTCTTGCTTTATGAGAAATGTCAGATACCTGGGTTGGTAACCAAATCTCCTTGGAGCTGGTGCAACTCTTGCCTGACTCCAAAAGCCCTCTGGGTCAACCTGTAATTAGTACACAAATTTCATGCAGGATAGTGCAAGGCAATGTCCTCAAACATTAGTGAGCTTCAGAATCTGCCAGTGCAGAGTTAAACCCCACTTTCCTCAATTATAAGTCGTTCCATTAGGGGTGGGGCCCAGTAGTCTACATGCTAACCAACCGCCCTGGGTGATTATGATGCCTGTATTCTGGTGGAAAGAGCTGCAGGTGAGGCAGGGAACTTGGGAACTGATGCTTTGGACCATGATTAGGATTTGGAGAGAAGGTAAGGCATCCAAGAGTGGGGTGATAGTGTGAGTAGAAGTATGGAGAAGAGCAGTCCTTTAGATTTGCCTGAGTTACTTCATCTGTCTCATCCTCAGCCTCCTCATCTCTCATGGGATCTATTGCTAAGGGTTGGTGTGATGATGAAGTGAGAAAATGCAGTTAATGTGCTTGACATAGATTAGGGCCTTAATTGATATTAGCTTTTATTATGCATACATAAAAATGTTGTATTTAAATTTTCTTTCTCTATCTGTAGTCACAGAATTTATATTTCGGGAATTTCTTTTTGTTTTGTCAGTTACCAAGTCTGAGAGGTTTTTTTGTTTGTGATAGTCACATAAGGACGTAGGGAGGTACCCAGAGTCTGGTGAAAGTCAACAAAATTCTTTGGGAAGGCCGTAAAGTATGTATTCTCCTGAAAAAAATAAGATAAAACTCCTGAAAGTTTTCAGTTTCAACAGATTTTGAAAAGAGCCAGAGCTGAGCTGGAGAAGGAGCTGGGGCTACCATCAGGAAGGACTGACTCCAAGTTCTGGCTTTGCCACTTGCCTGCCATATATATATATAATAATAATATAAGTAACTTAGGACGCCTCTCTGTGCCTCAGTGTCCTCATTAATAGGTTGAGAGGATGTTCAGAGCTTGTTCATGTGGAGCACGGGACATGCTTTTGAGTGGAGCCTGGATACACATGCAGGATGTGAGTGGGTACGCATGCGTGTATGGTGTAGTGGCTCTGGGGCGGAATTGTCTGTGCTCGAAGCCCCGCCCCCCGCCCCCCCCTCCCCCCGCCACCGTGTTACCAACTGCAACTGTGGGCTACTTATGCCACTTTTTCCGACCTCAGTTTCTTCATCTATAAAGTAGGGATAATTAATACCAGGCCTACATCAGTGGATATTATGCGTGTATAAACAATTAATACTTGTGAACTGTTTAAAATTGCACCTGGCACCCCTGAGTGCTTGGCATATGTTAGCTCTTATTATGCTGATAATATTGCCAGTTTGGAAGCAAAACATTCCTTTTAGGGAAAAATCTTTCTTACTGGGAGGATTTTGGTTAGTTTCCAGTCCTCGCTGAAGACATCCCTTATCATTCATTATTTCTCTGCCTGCATCTTTTTTTTTCTCCCTGAGTGAGACTCTCCTCACTGTCCCCCCATATTCCTATTACACTTACTGAAAGATTAATTCGTGCCAGCAAATTGCCCCTCTGGCATTGTCACAGTGAACCTCACCGCAACCACACAAAGCGTGCATTAACAGCTCTACCTTAAGATAACTTGCTGAAGGTCACATATCTAGGAAGTGGCAATGACCACTTCAAAGCACATACCCCTCACTTCTGTGTGTTACTGTCTTGTACACCTTCACTCTCTGTACTATTGTTCCTCTCTCTCCCTCCCCATGATCCATGCGGACCTGTCTTGGCTTTGATCCGCTCTGGGTAGCTCTTATTTCCTCTATTAGATTCCTATTATTCTCTAATTGTCTCATCTAGGTGTGTGTCTGAGACTCTGAGTTCCTTGACGAAAGGGTCTATGATATCCCCAGCAGTATACTTTTATGTCAGACAGAGGTAATTATTTGTTAAGTTGAACGTAGTGTACATGTGTATTAGTTTTAGTTTGCTACAGCTTCCACAACAGAATACTATAGACTGGGTGGCTTAAAGAGCACTCATTTGTTTTGTCAGAGTTTGGAGGCTTAGAAGTCCAAGATCAAGGTATAGACTAGTTTGGTTTCTTCTGAGGCTCTCTCCTGGGCTTGCAGCTGCCACCTTCTTGCTGTGTCCTCATATGCTCTTTCCTCTATGTATATGCATCCCTGATATTTCTCTGGATGTCTAAATTTTTCTCTTTCTGTGATGAACTCCAGTTATATTGGATGCCCTAATGGCTTCATTTTAACTCAGTCACCTCTTTAGAAGGCTCTGTGTCCAAATACAGTCACATTCAGAGGTCCTGGGTGTCAGTGCTTGAACATTTGAGTTTTGGGGGAGCACAATGCAGCCCATAATAGCATATATCTTTTCAAATAACTCAAATTGTACTGAATGTGAAATGCTGATAAAAATTTATAATTTGTATAAATATGTCATACATGATATCTCATATCATATGAGATACATGTCTCTGTGTATGAGAGATACCATTGCGGATATCTCATATGACACATTGAGATATCCTCAATGTAGCTCTCAGATAGGGAGATTTAATGAAAATTAATTTCAGAATTTACTAGGCTGATTACAGTAATTTCTAGGTGTCCAACAGGTAAGCCGATGATAGCGATGTGGCCTGCCTAATCAAAGCCCACTGGAGATTCTTAAATAACATTTATTTTATGCAATTAGCACATCTATTGTAGACCAGTAAGCCCTAACCACCCACCCACATTGACTCCCTTCCTCCAGGTGTCACATCAGCAGGTGTGAATCAAATTAGTAATTTGTGATGGAAATGGATGTAATCAATTATGCAATTTTGAGCTGTTCAAATTTAATTCCATTAAATTATATCATGAAACTGCTCCATCATGAAGTAGTGAAAATAAGATGGAGAGAAGCATGAATAAGGGCCTTTCACTGGGAAATGCCCTGAGAGAGGTTATAAGAACATGATCTTTTGGTTTCTTCAGACCTGGATATGAGTCCTAGGTCTGTCATGTAGTAGCTGTATGACTGTGGGCAAGTTTGTTAACTTGATGAAGCCTCAGTTCCCTCACCTGTGAAGTGGGGCTAATAATGATCACTGCATGACTGTGTTGTGAGAATTAAATGAAATGATGAAAGGAGAAAGCATGAAAGGAGCAGTGTGAGAGCAAGGAAGGACCTTGTCTCTTTTCTTCATTGTTGTGTCCCTGGTGTTTAGAACAAGGCTGGAAAATGGAGCACTATATTTAAATAAATAAATATTTAAATCAATATACATAAATACATCAATATTTAAATAAATAAATAAACATCTATTTATTGAATTGATGAATGAAGAAATGAATTAATAAGAAAAAACAAAGAACCCCCACAGAGCAATAGTGATAATTTCCATAGACAGGGGCAGTGGTTCTAAGTCTGCACATTAGAATTACTTGAGCTTTTAGAAAACACTGGGGCAGGGGCCCATGCCCACAGAACCCAATTTGTTGGTTTGCATTCAGCCTCTAGCATTGGGATTATTTTTCCATTGCATGTATCATCTTCTAATATTTTATTATGTAGTCTTATGGCATTTATAATATGCTAAATATAATAATATCAATTTTGCACTTATTATTTATAGACTATCTCCTCCCCTGTTAAAGGGAGGAGTTTTGTGAGTACAGATATTTTCTAAAATTTTTAAAAATTTTATCTAAAAAATTTTTTTTAAGATTTTTAAAATTTATTTGAGAGAGTGAGAGAGAGAGAGAGAGAGACTGAGTGCGAGTGAGTGGAGGAGAAAGGACAGGGAGAGAATTCCAAGCAGACTCTGTACCTGGCACAGAGCCTGACACAGGGCTGGATCCCATGATTCTGAGGTCATGACCTGAGCTGAAAACAAGAGTTGGACCATCAACTGACTGAGCCACCAGTTGCTCCTGTAGAGATTTTTTTTTTTAATGTTTTGTTCCTTGATGTATCCTAAGTGCTAAGGACATATTTGATACAATAGTAGATATTCAGTGATAAACTAATAAATGAATAAATGAATGACCAACGTATATTATCCAAATTATTTGGAGTTGCTGAAATTTATTATTATTATTATTATTTTTAAATTTTATTTATTTAATTGACACACAGAGAGAGACAACAAGAGAGGTAACACAAGCAGGGGGAGTGGGAGAGGGAGAAGCAGGCTTCCCCCTGAGCAGGGAGCGCAATGCAGGCTCGATCCCAGGACCCTGGGATCATGACCTGAGCTGAAGGCAGTTACTTAACTAACTGAGCCACCCAGGCAGCCCTATTATTATTTTTTTTTAAAGATTTTATTTATTTATTTTAGAGAAGGAGAGAGCTCGAGCTGGGGGAGGGGCAGAGGGAGAGAATCCCAAGCAGACTGTGCGCGCAGTGCAGAGCCTGACACCAGGCTTGATCTCACAACCCTGAAATCATGACCTGAGCCTAAATCAAGAGTCTGAGCCACCCAGGCACTGCTGAAATTTATTTTTAAAAAGATATATCGTGGGGCGCCTGGGTGGCTCAGTTGTTAAGCGTCTGCCTTTGGCTCAGGTCATGATCCCAGGGTCTTGGGATCGAGCCCCACATCGGGCTCCCTGCTCAGCGGGAAGCCTGCTTCTCCCTCTCCCACTCCCCCTGCTTGTGTTCCCTCTCTCGCTGTGTCTCTCTCTGTCAAATAAATAAAATCTTAAAAAAAAAAAAAAAGATATATCGTAACCACTTTTACTGCTCAAAAAGAGACATAAGCTCAATCAGTTGGTGGTAGGAGGTCGACTGGAAGGGTATAATCAGAGCTGGTGGGTGCTGGAGAAAGGATCCCATACCTCCTGGGATGAGTTCTTGGCAGAGGTTAGACAGTGGAAAACCCAGGTAAGTCTGGGGGGAGTTCCAGAGCAGGGGCACTTGTGCTTTGCTTTTGGGTGAAGCCTGAGAAAACAGAAAGCCTCTTAGACTCAGGACTCTCTGTACCAACTGAGTCCCAGTAGATTAAAAATGGTAGAGTGGTTTACTTAAATAGTGAAGAGTTGACAGCCCACAATCATCAAGTTTCCTCATCTCTGAAGTAGTGTGGAAGAATAGAGAAAGTTTTCTATGTCCTTAGGAGGGGTGCAGAAGTGGCTGAGAGTGGCCAGTAGACCTGAGAGGCCTGACATCTAAGGAAGAAGGATGCAGGTGAAGCAGAATGGCCCCGATATTCAGAGAGCAGGATGGAGCCTTCATGGTTCATAGCAGCTGCAGTGTGGTTAGGGCCCTGAAGAGTAAAAACATCTGGCCAGATATATTAGTAGTAGGCGCATATGACCAAGGAAGAAGGAGATGGGGACAAGATGCTGTCTACCAATGGTACACAATGGCTACTCAAGTCCCCATGATTGAAATAATCTCTGGGTAACAAAAATTAAAAGGAGAGGGTGAGAACTCTGAATTGATGGAGTTTTCCTGGAAGTGACTAGACAAAGTTTTCTGCTCCAGGTAAAATGGAGGTTTGAGAGCTGTAAGTTAGGTTGAATTATAGGGAAATAATTTTTTAAAAATTCTGGTTTTATACATCTGAATTTTTTACTACAAAATTCATGCTCAACAGTAGCTATCTTTTTATCTTTTATCATTATTGTGTACTTGACTCATGTCTGTGTTGTGTTCAGTGACTACATCAAGCAGTCTCCACAGCCTCATTATCACCGATAGAACACTCACATACTCACATGGCTGACATGCATGGATGGCTGATGATGCGGCACAACTGAAAATTCCTGCCAGTATCTGGCCATGTGAGCTTCTTGGGTCTTAGGCAGATCTTACCCTTGTACATAGTAGCCTCCAGATAGCAGCTTGTTGGGTGGTCTCTGTGCTGTGTCTCAATTTCTCAGTCAATTTATGGAGTCTGTCTGATTTCTGTGGCCAACCCTTCCTCAAACTCCAGGATGGCTTTGGAGGCTTTGGAGGCTTTAGGGAACCGAACTGCAGCCCAGATATAATTCCAGAAGGATAGTGAGCTGGTCTCTCATGCAAACACAGATCTGACCTGAAAATCTTTTGGTTGTTACAAGGTTCAACTCCTTAGACTGACATTTAGAGATCTACACATGCTGCTCTCTAAACATTCCCTCAAATGCACATGAAATTCTATTATTTTCTGTGCGTACCAGGCTCTTTCAGCTGCCTCAGCTGTCTTTCATACCTCCTCCTTTGAGACCCTTCTATTCACTATTCAAGTCCCGGGTCCACCTCCTTTTTGAAAACTTTCCTAACTTCCCTGGGCCGTTAGTTAATTGCTTACTCTTTTGGGCTCCAGGAGCATTTGGTACACACTTTCTCTACAGCACTTTTCACATTGTTCTTTATTTTTTGTATCTTTTCCTCCACTAGTCTGTGAGTTATTCAAGGGGAAGGATTGACCATATGTCTCATTTATTTTGAATTATTTCCAGTGTGCCCTGCATCCTCCTATGCAAGTGTGTGTGTGTGTGTGTGTGTGTGTGTGTGTGTGTGTATAGATCTCCTGGGAATCACATAGCCCTAGAGTCTTTTTTTGGAATATGATGTTATCAGGGCTGGTATTTTGAATTATCCTGAGCACAACCCCATTCCCTCCTGAGTCTCACCAAGGAAGCCTTGGTTCCTGAGATCCAAGTTTTTTCCAAAGTGTGGTTCCAACTACATCAGCATCACCTGAGAACGTGTTAGAAATGCAGATTCCAACCAACCTGGTATAGAAGAAATGTAACTCAATGTAATAAAGGCCATATATGACAAGCTCACAGCTAACATCATACTCAGTGGTGAAATATTGAAAGCTTTTCCACTAAGATTAGGAATAAGACAAGGGTGCTCACTCTCACTACTCCTATCCGTCGTAGTACTGGAAGTCCTAGCCAGAGCAATCAGGCAAGAAAAGAAATAAAATGCATCCAAATGACAAAGGAAAAAGTAAAATTGTTTCTTCAGATGACATGGTCTTATGCATAGAAAACCCTAAAGACTCCACCAGAAAACTGTTCAAACTAATAAATAAATTCAGTGAAGTTGCAGAATACAAAATCAATATACAAAAATCAGTTGAGTTTCTGTAACTAACAGCAAACTATCTGAAAAACAAATAAAGAGGAACACCTGCCGGTTCAGTCAGTAGAGCATGAGACTCTTGATCTCAGGGTTGTGAGTTCAAGCCCCACGTTGAGTGTGGAGACTATTTAAAAAAAAAAAAAACAATCCTGTTCATAACAGCATTCCAAACAATAAAATACTTAGGAATATATTTAATCAAGGAGGTTGGAAGATCTGTACCCTGAAAACTATAAGGCACTGATGAAAATTACTGAAGAAGACACAAATAAATGCTTTCTGTGTTCATGCTTTCATGTTCATAGATTGGAAGCATTCATATTGTTAAAATGTCCATAATGTCTAAAGCCATCTATAGATTCAATGCAACCCCTATCAAAACTCCAGTGACAGTTTTACAGAAATAAAAACAAATATATGAAATTTGATATGGAATCACAAAAGCCCCGAATAGCCAGTGCAATCTTTTTTTTTTTTTTTAATAACACCCAGTGCTCCATGCAGAACGTGCCCTCTTTAATACCCATCCCCAGGCTAATCCATCCCCCCATCCCCCTCCCCTCTAGAACCCTCAGTTTGTTTCTCAGAGTCCATACTCTCATGGTTTGTCTCCCCCTTCGATTTCCACCCTTTCATTTTTCCCTTCCTGCTATCTTCTTCTTTTCTTTTTTAACATATAATGTATTATTTGTTTCAGAGGTACAGGTCTGTGATTCAACAGTCTCACACAATTCACAGCACTCACCATAGCACATACGCTCCCCAATGTCTATCACCCAGCCACCCCATCCCTTCTACTCCCCACCACTCCAGCAACCCTCAGTTTGTTTCCTGAGATTAAGAATTCCTCATATCAGTGAGGTCATATGATACACGTCTATCTCTGATTGACTTATTTTGCTCAGCATAATACCCTCTAGTTCCATCCATGTTGTTGCAAACGGCAAGATTTCACTCCTTTTGATGGCTGCATAATATTCCACTGTGTGTATGTGTATGTGTGTGTGTGTGTGTGTGTGTACACACACCACATGTTCTTTATCCATCCATTCTTGGCTCTTTCCATAGTTTGGCTATTGTGGACATTGCTGCTATAAACATCGGGGTGCACGTACCCCTTCGGATCCCTACATTTGTATCTTTGTGGTAAATACCCAGTAGTGCAATTGCTGAATCATAGGGTAGCTCTATTTTCAACTTTTTGAGGAACCTCCATACTGTTTTCCAGAGTGGCTGCACCAGCTTGCATTCCCACCAACAGTGTAGGAGAGTTCCCCTTTCTCCACATCCCCACCAACATCTGTCGTTTCCTGACTTGTAATTTTAGCCATTCTGACTGGTGTGAGGTGGTATCTCATTGAGGTTTTGATTTGGATTTCCCTGATGCCGGGTGATGTTGCGCACTTTTTCATATGTCTGTTGGCCATTTGGATGTCTTCTTTGGAAAAATGTCTGTTCATGTCTTCTGCCCCCTTCTTGATTGGATTATTTGTTCTTTGGGTGTTGAGTTTGATAAGTTCTTTATAGATTTTGGATACTAGCCCTTTATCTGATGTGTCATTTGCAAATATCTTCTCCCATTCTGTTGGTTGTCTTTTGGTTTTGTTGGCTGTTTCTTTTGCTATGCAAAAGCTTTTTATCTTGATGAAGTCCCATTAGTTCATTTTTGCCCTTGCTTCCCTTGCCTTTGGTGATGTTTCTAGGAAGAAGTTGCTGTGGCTGAGGTCGAAGAGGTTGCTGCCTGTGTTTTCCTTTAGGATTTTGATGGACTCCTGTCTCACATTTAGGTCTTTCAACCATTTTGAGTCTATTTTTGTGTGTGGTGTAAGGAAATGGTCCAGTTTCACTCTTCCGCATGTGGCTGTCCAATTTTGCCAACACCATTTCTTGAAGAAACTGTCTTTTTTCCATTGGACATTCTTTCCTGCTTTGTCGAAGATGAGTTGACCATAGAGTTGAGGGTCCATTTCTGGGCTCTCTATTCTGTTCCATTGATCTATGTGTCTGTTTTTGTGCCAGTACCATACTGTCTTGATGATGACCACTTTGTAATAGAGCTTGAAGTCCGGAATTGTGATGCCGCCAGCTTTGCTTTTCTTTTTCAACATTCCTCTGGCTATTTGGGGTCTTTTCTGGTTCCATACAAATTTTAGGGTTATTTGCTCCATTTCTGTGAAAAAAGTGGATGGTATTTTGCTGGGGACTGCATTGAATGTGTAAATTGCTCTAGGTAGCATTGACATCTTCACAATATTTGTTCTTCCAGTGCATGAGCATGGAACGTTTTTCCATTTCTTTGTGTCTTCCTCCATTTCTTTCAGGAGTATTTTATAGTTTTCTGAGTACAGATCCTTTGCCTCTTTGGTTAGATTTATTCCTAAGTATCTTATGGTTTAGGGTGCAGTTGTAAATGGGATCGACTCCTTAATTTCTCTTTCTTCTGTTTTGTTGTTGGTGTATAGGAATGCCACTGATTTCTGTGCATTGATTTTATATCCTGCCACTTTACTGAATTCCTGTATGAGTTCTAGCAGTTTTGGGGTGGAGTCTTTTGGGTTTTCCACATAAAGTATCATATCATCTGCAAAGAGTGAGAGTTTGACTTCTTCTTTGCCGATTTGGATGCCTTTTATTTCTTTTTGTTGTCCGATTGCTGTGGCTAGGACTTCTAATACTATGTTGAATAGCAGTGGTGATAGTGGACATCCCTGCCATGTCCCTGACCTTAGGGGGAAAGCTCTCAGTTTTTCCCCATTGAGAATGATATTCTCTGTGGGTTTTTTATAGATGGCTTTTATGATATTGAGGTATGTACCCTCGATCCCTATACTCTGAAGAGTTTTGATCAAGAAAGGATGCTGTGCTTTGTCAAAAGCTTTTTCTGCATCTATTGAGAGGATCATATGGTTCTTGTTCTTTCTTTTATTAATGTATTATATCACATTGATTGATTTGTGGATGTTGAACCAACCTTGCAGCCCAGGGATAAATCCCACTTAGTCGTGGTGAATAATCCTTTTAATGTACTGTTGGATCCTATTGGCTAGTATTTTGGTGAGAATTTTTGCATCCATGTTCATCAAGGATATTGGTCTGTAATTCTCCTTTTTAATGGGGTCTTTGTCTGGTTTTGGGATCAAGGTAATGGTGGCCTCATAAAACAAGTTTGGAAGTTTTCCTTCCATTTCTATTTTTGGAACAGTTTCAGAAAAATAGGTATTAATTCTTCTTGAAATGTTTGGTAGAATTCCCCTGGGAAGCCATCTGGCCCTGGGCTTTTGTTTGTTCGGAGATTTTTGATCACTGCTTCAATTTCCTTAGTGGTTATAGGTCTGTTCAGGTTTTCTATTTCTTCCTGGTTCAGTTTTGGTATACATCTCTAGGAATGCATCCATTTCTTCCAGATTATCTAATTTGCTGGCATAGAGTTGCTCATAATATGTTCTTATAATTGTTTGTATTTCTTTGGTGTTGGTTGTGATCTCCCCTCTTTCATTCATGATTTTGTTGATTTGGGCCATTTCTCTTTTCTTTTTGATAAGTCTGGCCAGGGGTTTATCAATCTTGTTAATTATTTCAAAGAACCAGCTCCTAGTTTCGTTGATCTGTTCTACTGTTCTTTTGGTTTCTATTTCATTGATTTCTGCTCTGATCTTTATTATTTCTCTTCTCCTGCTGGGTTAGGCTTTATTTGCTGTTCTTCCTCTAGCTCCTTTAGGTGTAGGGTTAGGTTGTGTATTTGAGACCTTTCTTGTTTCTTGAGAAAGGCTTGTATTGCTATATACTTTCCTCTTAGGACTGCCTTTGCTGCATCCCAAAGATTCTGAACAGTTGTGTTTTCATTTTCATTTGTTTCCATGAATTTTTAAAATTCTTCTTTAATTTCTTGGTTGACCCATTCATTCTTTAGTAGGATGCTCTTTAGCCTGAGTTCTTTCTGACTTTGAGTTCTTTCTGACTTTCCTCTTGTGATTGAGTTCTAGTTTCAAAGCATTGTGGTCTGAAAATAGGCAGGGAATGATCCCAATCCTTTGGTACCAGTTGAGACCTGATTTGTGACCTAGGATGTGATCTATTCTGGAGAATGTTCCATGGGCACTAGAGAACAATGTGTATTCTGTTGCTTTGGGATGGAATGTACTGAATATATCTGTGAAGTCCATTTGGTCCAGTGTGTCATTTAAAGTCTTTATTTCCTTGTTGATCTTTTGCTTAGATGATCTGTCCATTTCAGTGAGGGGGGTGTTAAAGTCCCCCACTATTATTGTATTGTTGTCAATGTGTTTCTTGCTTTTGTTATTCATTGCCTTATACAATTGGCTGCTCCCATGTTAGGGGCATAGATATTTACATAGATATTTACAATTGTTAGATCTTCTTGTTGGATAGACCCTTTAAGTAGGATATAGTGTCCTTCCTCATCTCTTATTACAGTCTTTGGTTTAAAATCTAATTTGTCTGATATAAGGATTGCCACCCCAGCTTTCTTTTGGTGTCCATTAGCATGGTAAATGGTTTTCCAGCCCCTCACTTTCAAGCTGGGGGTGTCTTTGGGTCTAAAATGAGTCTCTTGCAAACAGCATATCGATGGGTCTTGTTTTTTTATCCAATCTGATAGCCTGTGTCTTTTGATTGGGGCATTTAGCCCATTTACATTCAGGGTAACTATTGAAAGATAGGAATTTAGTGCCATTGTATTGCCTGTAACGTGACTGTTACTGTATATTGTCTCTGTTCCTTTCTGGTCTATGTTACTTTTAGGCTCTCTCTTTGCTTAGAGGACACCTTTCAAGATTTCCTGTAGGGCTGGTTTCATGTTTGCAAATTCCTTTAGTTTTTGTTTGTCCTGGAAGCTTTTGATCTCTCCTTCTATTTTCAATGACAGCCTAGCTGGATATAGTATTCTTGGCTGCATATTTTTCTCATTTAGTGCTCTGAATATATCATGCCAGTCCTTTCTGGCCTGCCAGGTCTCTGTGGATAGGTCTGTAGCCAATCTAATGTTTCTACCATTGTAGGTTACAGATCTCTTCTCCCGAGCTGCTTTCAGGATTTTCTCTTTGTCTATGAGACTCGTAAGTTTTACTATTAGATGTTGGGGTGTTGACCTATTTTTATTGATTTTGAGGGGGGTTCTCTGTGCCTCCTGGATTTTGATGCCTGTGTCCTTCCCCAAATTAGGGACGTTCTCTGCTATAATTTGCTCCAATATACCTTCTGCCCCTCTCTCTCTTTCTTTTTCTTCTGGGATCCCAATTATTTTAATATTGTTTAATCTTATGGTATCAGTTATCTCTTAAATTCTGCCCTCGTGATCCTGTAGTTGTTTCTCTCTCTTTTTCTCAGCTTCTTTATTTTCCATCATTTGGTCTTCTATATCACTAATTCTCTCTTCTGCCTCATTTATCCTAGCAGTTAGAGCCTCCATTTTTGATTGCACCTCCTTAATAGCCTTTTTGATTTCGACTTGGTTAGATTTTAGTTCTTTTATTTCTCCACAAAGGTTTTCTCTAATATCTTCCATGCTTTTTTCAAGCCCAGCTAGTATCTTTAAAATCATCATTTGAACTCTAGTTCTGACATCTTACTAATGTCCGTATTTTTTAGGTCCCTGGCAGTCGGTACTGCCTCTTGTTCTTTTTTTTGAGGTGATTTTTTCCATTTTGTCATTTTGTCCAGAGGAGAATAGATGAATGAGAGAACAAAATGCTAACAGGGTAACAACAACCCCAGAAAATTATACACTAAACAAATCAGAAGAGACCTGAAACCGGGGGAAAAGAAAGGGAAAGAAAGAAAAAAGAAAAAAAAAGGAAAAGAAAAAGATAAAAACAAACAAACAAACAAAAAACAGAATATGATCAAATATGATCAGGCTGGTGTATAGATCAGTGCCACACACTAGATTTTGGGCATATTTTGGTCTGTTAGAAGAAAGTGCCTCCCAATATTTTAAAGAAAGAAAAACTTATATATGTACAAAAATAAGGGTAAATACGATGAAGGGATGGAATATGACTGTTAAGATGGAAATTATAAAAGATTTTATAAAAGAAATTGATAAGATAAGAAGTTGGTTGAAAAAAGAAAGAAGAGGATTTAAAAAAAAAAAGGGAGAGAATGTGATCAGGCAGGAGACTAGAACAAAGCCATACACTAGAGCTTTAGGGTGTATTTTGGTCTGTTAGAAGAAACTGTATCCCAAAATTTTAAAGAGAGAACAACTTACATATATATACCAAAAATATGGTTAACTACTATGAAGGGATAGAATCTGACTCTAAAAATGAAAAATAAAAAAGATTTTTTTTTTTAAAGATTTTATTTATTTGACAGAGAGAGACACAGAGAGAGAGGGAACATAAGCAGGGGGAGTGGGATGGGGAGAAGCAGGCTTCCTGCGGAGCAGGGAGCCTGATGCAGGGCTCGATCCCAGGACCCTGGGAACATGACCTGAGCCGAAGGTGGTTGCTTAATGACTGAGCCACCCAGGTGGCCATAAAAAAGGTTTTTTTAAAAAAGGGATTGATAAGATGTTGGTTGAAAAAAGGAAAAAGAAAAATTCAAAAAAAAAAGAAAGGAAAAAGTTAAAAAAAATTAACTTTGAAAGACTAAAGAATCATGGTAATAAAGCCATGAATTCTATGTGCGGTATTCCCCTAGTGCTGGAGTTCTGCCATTCTCATTGATCGGTAAACTTGGTCTTGGCTGACTGTTCTCGCTGATCTTCTGGGGGAGGGGCCTGTTGCTGTGGTTCCCAAATGTCTTTGCTGGAGGCTGAATTGCCCTGCCCTTGACGAGTCCGGACTAAGTTATCTGCTCGGGTTTGCTCTTGGGAGCTTTGTTCCCTGTAAGCTTTCCGTACAGCTTTGGAGGCTGAAAGTGAAAATGGCGGCCTCCCAATCTCTGCCCCGGAGGAGCCGAGAATTCTGGGCTCCACTCCTCAGTGAGCCCCCAGAGAAAAGCAGTCAGTCACTCCCGTCTCCCCTGTCTCCGGCTGTACTCCGTGCTCACCCAGCCTGTGATAGCCAATGCAATCTTGAGAAAGATGAACAAAGCTGGAGGTAGTATACTTCCCGATATCAAACTATATTTCTAAGCTATAATAATCAAAACAGTATGGTATGGGCATAAAAATAGACACATAGATCTTTGGAACAGAATCTAGCGCCCAGAAATAAACCCATGCATCTCTAGTCAACTAATATTTGACAAGGGAGTCAATGAAAAGATAGTTCCTTTAATAAATGGTGTTGGAAAAACTGGATATCCACAGGCAAAGGAATAAACCTGGGCCCCTATCTTATACCACTTACAAAAATTAACTCAAAATGGGTTAAAGATTTAAATGTAAGATTTAAAGCCATAAAACTCCTAGAAGAAAACTTAGAGACAAAGAACCATGACTTTGGTCTTTTAAATGATTTTTTGGATATCATGCCAAGAGCACCAGCAACAAAAGCAAAAATAAACAATGGGACTATATCAAACCAAAAAGCTTCTGCACAGCAAAAGAAACAATCAACTAAATGTAAAGGCAACCTAGAATGGGAGAAAATATTTACAGATCATATATCTGTTAAGAGATTAATATCCAAAATATATAAGGAACTCCTATAACTCAGTAGCAAAAAAACAAGTAATTTGATTAAAAAATCTGTAAAGGACCCGAACGGACATTTCCAAAGAAGACATAGAAATGGCCAACAGGTACATGAAAAGATGTTCAACATCCCTCATCATCAGGGAAATGCAAATCAAAACCACAATGAGATGTCCCCTCACACCTGTTAGAATGGCTATCATCAAAGTGACAAGAGGTAACAAATGCTCTCTAGGATGTGAAGAAAAAGGTACCCTGTGCACTTGGTGCAGCAATTATAGAAAACAATGTGGAGGTTCCTCGAGAAACTAAAAATAGAACTAACGTAGGATCCAGCAATTCTACTTCTAGGTATGTATCTGAAGGAAATGAAATCACTATCTCAAAAAGATAATGCCTTGAGGGCATTATGCTAAGTGAAACAAGTCAGACAGAGAAAGACAAATACTATATGATCTCACTTACATGTGGAATCTAAAGAAGTGGAACTCATAGGAACAGAGAGTAGATTGGTAGTTGCCAGGGGTGGGGGATGGGGGAGTTTGGGAGAAATAGGTGAAGGTGGTCAGAGTGTAAACTTCCATTTAGAAGATTAATAAGTTCTGAAGATGTAACGTACAGCATGGTGACTGTAGTTAACATTACTATATCGTATACTTGAAAGTTGCCAAGAGTGTGGATCTTAAAAGTTCTCATCACGCACACACACAAATGGGAAGCTGTGTGAGATAATGCACGTGTTAACTAACCTTATTGTGGTAATTCCTTTGCAATATATATGTACATCAAATCCTTACAACTAACACGACGGTGTATGTCAATTATATGGTAAGAAAGCTGGGGGAAAAGGAAATTCAGATTCTCAGGCTCTACCGCAGACCTCCTGAATCAGGAACACTGAAGCAGGCCCTAGCAATCCATGTTTTCAAGGGATTCTGTGCAGGTCGACCACTGTTTTCTACCCACTCTAGGGATCTCTGTGGTTACCAAGACAGGGAATTGGGGATTGGCAGCCAATGGGGTGGGGGGAAAGCTGAGTTGAGAGGAGTGAACTTCACCCCACAGTGCCTTTCACTAAGATTGGGTCTGGAGCAAAATCTCTGTGGGATAAGGTGAGTCACTCCTCTGTCCCCCACCTGTTGCTGTCCTGACAGATTTTCACATCTGAGCCTTTTGCTAAAATCAGAGCCCTCGGAGGAGGAAATCAAGAGCTATCCCATCTTGCCATGGATAAAATCATCCTGGTGCTTTGATGGATGAAGTGAGCTCCACTTTCCATGAGAACTGGCAGGCTTCTGGGTGTTCTCCGTTGTCAAGGTAGCGCCTGCAGGAGACTCGGTGGGGGAGACAGAGCAGCTTGCCACCCCGAGGATATATGCTGTGGCACGCTTGACAGGCAGAAAGACAGGGAAGTGAATGTTTTAGTATTTTATAAATCATTTGGAGGAAATTATGTTTTATTTATGTTCATTTTTGAATGTATTTGAATTTTTATTACAGATATTTTTCAAAGATGCAAGCATTGGAGGCAGTCCTGGGGGAACAGGCACCTCCAAAGGATGTGGCAGAGGCCAACCTGATTGGCTAAGGGGGCGAGAATTATTCATATTTTAAAGAGCAGTCTGAAGTTGGCTTTCAAAGGGACCAAATCTGAATGAAACTCAAAAGTTTTAAATCGTGACTCTGAAGTACTTGGTTTTAAAAGGAAGATTTAGTGTGAGTGAATCACAGTGCCACCTAAGTGGTATTCAGACGGAGAAAACAGAAGGAAAAATTAAGATGAGTCTCAATTAAATGGGCCGCAGTGTGGACCACATGGCCGGATCCTTTTTCAGAATTCTTCTCTGGAAGAACTGAGCCTGCCGATGTATCCATTGAGCGTCCCTGGAACTCAGCTCAGTGGCACTGACTCTTTCAACTGCCTTCATTACCAGTGCTGATCATCAGGGCTACTTCCCCAGTGGATTGACTGTGTGGCTGTTGGCACCAACCAATGAAATGGGCCAGCGTGACGGTATCACACGTGTTATAAGGAAGTGTGTTGCACGTGGAGGTGTGACGGGGGTTCCCCTCCTCCTTGACCAGCAAAGGACTTGATGCTCTTGGAACTGAAATGAAAATGGGCATTCTAATTTAAAAATTTTCAGCTTGTGATTTTTGTCTTTATAAACAGAGGTATACACTGAGCTTTTGCAAGTGTTTAATTCAGGAACGTAGTTTTTCTTTTCCCTGACGGTATGAAGTTAGTCACAGGGAAAAATATATTCTCAATAATGAAGAAGGGCCAATGAAGACAAAGAGCAGTTCTTCTCAAATGTACCCCTGACACAGGACATACGACAATATTTTAGGGTAAAAAGATGCATGCCAGTGCTGGAGGATGGTACTTTTCTTATATCTGCTTTCATAGTTCTCCCTATTATGTGATATTACGACAAAAGCGTTGGTCCTGGAAGGAAACAATGCCTTTAGAATGGGAAAACGAGAGTCAAATAAGAACATTTTTGTTGATGAAAACTGTAAACAAAAAAGTTTTAGAAAGGCATTTTGTAACAATATTAGCTGTCATTTATCGATGATCACCATGCCCAGAACTTGGCGTTTATTTGCTGGTTAATTCAATGCATATTTACTGGGTTACTAATGTGTGCCAGGCCCACGTGGGAGCTGTGGGGGAGCCAGACCTGTGTATACAATTGACACAGTTTGTCTAAGTGCCTACTAACTGTACGTCACAGCTGAGGAATCATAGGTTTCTATGTTTAAAAAAATCCCGAGGTCTGGGCTCTACCCTCACTCAAGTGAACTAGAATTACTAATGTGGGGTGGGGGGCTGGTATTTTATGTTCCCTTTGCAGGCTCTGATAGGCGACCAGGGCTCAGGCACAATTCTGCAAGGTCACCCTGGACTGGCCGGGGACAGGAATCAAAGACACGAAGTTGGGTGAGTGTAGTACACGAACAAAATTTGGCGTCCAGGCCTCAGGGGTGACATTTTTGAGAGCCTGTTGTGATCAGCAGGAGTACTCTCTGAGGGGTTCATTGTTTCTCAGCACCATCTCTGCTTTGGGGCCTCTCCATTTCTTGAAAAGTCCCGTCAAGTTTCCCAGTTTGAAGACAAATACATGATCCTCTGCTGGCTCTTCACTTAATAGACTCCTACCCACCATGTAGCATGTGTGCCTTGTAATTTCACTGGAGAGGTTTGTTAGATACAGTCTGGTAATAGGAGTGGCAGAGAGCGAGGAGAGAGATGAGCCTGCTGCTGAAGGCTCCGTGCATCCTCTCAGGGGACAGCAAGTTATCGCTTTGTTTTCAAATAATGCAGTTGGTAATAAGTTTTTGGATGTGTGTGAGCTGTAAATCGTTCTGAAAATTGAACTCAAGATACAATATCGTAAATCTCTTCCTTGGTGGTGGAATATTTATGGGGAGAGCAATATCATCAGTTATGTGGCTATGCTGTGTCTGACACCTGACGGAGCGGGACGCTGTACTGACGATCCGTCGCCCTATTAGACAATTCCTCTAGGTGAGCACGTGGGAGTGTGAGTTGGAGGGCTATTTAAATGGAGATCGTCAGATGGTCCCTTTATAAAATCAATGTGGAATGCATTCGTGAAGCAGGTCGGGAGGTTTGGGGCGGTGCGGTGCTGGGAAGGGCAAGGAGACGCAGGCTGTCCAGTCCCTTCCCGGGGCAGCCTCCTCTCCCGGGTGCTGCGTAATTTGGTTCCCTAAATCAATGCTTGTTTGTTCTAGGAACCCACAATCCTATGAAAATGCACATTTCCTTAGGTTTGTTTTGAAACTCATTATCGTCACTATAAATACCTCTGTGTGGAAAGTAATGAAATAAAGCCAAAAGAAATGGTGAAATCACAGCAGGCTGTGAGAGATGAAGAATCGAAGCAACAGTAGGCAACATTGCCATGATTTTTCTTTCGAATAATTATCACAGTTATTCGAAAGAAAAAAAAATCTTAGAACCACTAATGGGGGGCGCCTGGGTGGCTCAGTCGTTAAGCGTCTGCCTTTGGCTCAGGTCATGGTCCCAGGGTTCTGGGATCGAGCCCCGCATCGGGCTCCCTGCTCCGCGGGAAGCCTGCTTCTCTCTCTCCCACTCCCCCTGCTTGTGTTCCTCTCTCGCTGTGTCTCTCTCTGTCAAATAAATGAATAAAATCTTTAAGAAAAAAAAAAAAAAAAGAACCACTAATGGTTTTCTGACTTTTTTTTTTTTTCTGGTTAGTAGTGAAACATGTTTTTTTCCTTTTTTTAATTTAATTTTATTATGTTATGTTAATCACCATACATGACATCATTAGCTTTTTTATTATTATGTTATGTGAATCACCATACATTACATCATTAGTTTTTGATGTAGTGTTCCATGATTCATTATTTGCGTATAACACCCAGTGCTCCATGCAGAATGTGCCCTCTTTAATACCCATCACCAGGCTAACCCATCCTCCCAACCCCCTCTCCTCTAGAACCCTCAGTTTGTTTTTCAGAATCCATCGTCTCTCATGGTTCATCTCCCCCTCTGATTTCTCCCCTTTCATTCTTCCCTTCCTGCTATCTTCTTCTTTTTATTAACATATAATGTATTATTCGTTTCAGAGGTACAGGTCTGTGATTCATCAGTCTTGCACAATTCACAGTGTTCACCATAGTACATACCCTCCCCAATGTCTATCACCCAGCCACCCCATCCCTCCCACCCCCCACCACTCCAGCAACCCTCAGTTTCCTGAGAATAAGAATCCCTCATATCAGTGAGATCATATGGTACTTGTCTTTCTCTGATTGACTTCTTTCACTTAGCATAATACTCTAGTTCCATCCGCGTTGTTGCAAATGGCAAGATTTCATTTTTTTTGTTGGCCGCATAATATTCCATTGTATATATATACCACATCTTCTTTATCTATTCATCTGTTGATGGACATCTTGGCTCTTTCCACAGTTTGGCTATTGTGGACATTGCTGCTATAAACACTGGGGTGCACATACCCCTTCGGATCACTACATTTGTATCTTTGTGGTAAATACCCAGTAGTGCAATTGCTGCATCATAGGGTAGCTCTATTTTCAACTTTTTGAGGAACCTCCATACTGTTTTCCAGAGTGGCTGCACCAGCTTGCATTCCCACCAACAGTGTAGGAGAGTTCCCCTTTCTCCGCATTCCCGCCAACATCTGTCGTTTCCTGACTTGTTAATTTTAGACATTCTGACTGGTGTGAGGTGGTATCTCACTGAGGTTTTGATTTGGATTTCCCTGATGCCGGGTGATGTTGCGCACTTTTTCATATGTCTGTTGGCCATTTGGATGTCTTCTTTGGAAAAATGTCTGTTCATGTCTTCTGCCCACTTCTTGATTGGATTATTTGTTCTTTGGGTGTTGAGTTTGATAAGTTCTTTATAGATTTTGGATACTAGCCCTTTATCTGATAGTCATTTGCAAATATCTTCTCCCATTCTGTTGGTTGTCTTTTGGTTTTGTTGGCTGTTTCTTTTGCTATGCAAAAGCTTTTTATCTTGATGAAGTCCCATTAGTTCATTTTTGCCCTTGCTTCCCTTGCCTTTGGTGATGTTTCTAGGAAGAAGTTGCTGTGGCTGAGGTCGAAGAGGTTGCTGCCTGTGTTCTCCTCTAGGATTTTGATGGATTCCTGTCTCACATTTAGGTCTGAAACACATTTTCAAACAAAATCTGATTTGCAGCCCCACTGTCTAACACAGATCAGAAGTTGAATTTGGGGAAATGATTCAAATCCCTGCCAGGCGCCCAAGGAACCTCCACCACCCTAGGGTGGTGCTGTCCCAGCTCTTTAACTGTTGACCTGGTCGAATGGAAAGTGACTAGTCCAATGCTCTCCATTCACAGATGAGGAAACCGAGCCCAGGAAAAGTAAACTGGCACAGAGAGGACAGGGACTCCATTCTTGTGTTACTGCACCAAACCACGTGACCTGGACTCTGTATTCCTTACAGTGTTCTCTATATTCTTTCACTTATCCCCTACCTACCTGTGATATCATTTGTATTATTTCTTTGTGTTTATTGTCTGACTCTGCTGCTGCTCCCAACCACCCACCCAACCACCCTCTACTAGAATCTCAACTTCATGAGGGCAGGGACTTTTTTTTTTTTTTTGGTCTGTTTTGTTCATTGATGTATTCCCAACATCTAAAACAGTGCCTGATAGGCCGTAGGTACTCATATTTGCTGAGTGAATACATTTTGTGAAGACTGATTACAGATTAATGAGATGGTCTCTATAAGCTATCCATGACCATCTCACTCATGACTGTATAAGTAGGTTTTACTGGGGAAAAGAAAAGGCTCAACACATCAGATTCCCTCAGCCGTTCTCTCCCCCCAAGTGAAAGGTAAGGGCCCTCTGAATCAACACTCTTCTATGGAAGCTGTGTAAGTTTTGCTTTCAGTAATGTCTGCCTACTGGGGAGACGAAAACAGGCAGGAAAGGACCAGGTATGGGGTGCTTCATTCAGGTGTCCATGTACTTGGATGGGAAAAGACTACATCCTTATTTTAATTAACCTCTAGCTGAAATGTAGCATTTTCTTCAACTATGTATATAGATGACAAGAGACTTTGTCAGCAATGGAAATCACAGATGTTTTTCTTATCACATTATTGTTGTTGCAGATATAGCAAAATAATATTTTCACATATTACCATTTCAAAGTTATGGTAGTTATTGCACCTATCTCTAGATTTTATTGTTTCATGCATTAATAAAGAATTACATAGATTATAATGTCACAAATTTATTAAAAATATTGGGTAACTTATTTCAATATACTTTGCTCTCTTTGTAATACCATGTATTTTACTTTATGTCTTCAAAAACACTCTTAAAAGGAGTTTAGACTTCACCAGATTGCTAAGGATGTCTGGGGCATTGTCTGTCTCAAGAAAGAGTACAGTGGGGAGGCTGCTGGATGTATCCAAAGAACTGGTCAAGACCAGACTCAAAACAAAAAGAGCCAGAATCTTGCTCCCATCTAGGGGGTGATCTGTAGGTACCAAGTCTGGTCTCTGCAAACTCAGTCCCACAAGGACATGGGCAAACCCAGTACAATTCTCTAGTAATTAGGCTTTCCAGCCCATGGGAGATGGATCGTGAACCTCTCAATTAAGTGAAGCCCTCCTTGACTACTCTATCTGAAATTTCAACAACTCCCCGTCCATACATACTTCCTAGCCCCGTATCCTGTTTAATTTTTACAGCTCTTTATCATATTTGATCCCCCCACCCACTACAAGGTAAGCTTCATGAGGATGGGGAATTTTGTGTTTTATTCATGTTGTGTCTTCTGTGCCTAGAGTGATGCTTGGTACACAGATAGTAAGTAGACCTAGATTGAGTCAATGGATGCATCTTGCTGCTCTTATCTTGGAATATGTTGTATGTATCTGTGGGGGACTCTAGGTACCTCCTGGCCTTCTAACTGGCCTTTCTTCTTAATATCATCCTGCTGTATCTCACACATTGAATGATTAGGTGAGTGCTTTTTGTTTTTTCAGCAACCTCAATTTCCTTCACTGAACTGGACACTGGTCCTGAATCACAGGCCACTGGGCTGGAGCCTTAATTCTTAATTTCATTAGTCAAGACTGACAAATATAGGGCATCTGGACCATCCCTTCTGAACTCATGGCAGACCTTACCAATTGACTAAACACTCTTTTTTGCTGGCCTCAGGCTTGGTGTCACAGTTATTCCTCACCTACTGGTCAGAGAGCTATCATTCTTTTGGAGTTGTATACAGGCTTCACACTTTGGTTGAGTCCTGAACCAAATCCTTCTTCTTGCACCCTCCAGCTGCTGTCTGGGATCCTGTTCCAATTTAAACTCACTTCTACGATCTTGATGCCTCCAGGAACCACTTGCCATAGTCTCTGTCTCCCTCATCAGGTCCAATTCATTCATTCCACAGACTCTGCTCTAGGTAATTCAGTGTATCAGTGAACATTATGACAAACTTTCCTGCCCTTGTGGTGCTTATATTCGTGTATGGGAGAGGAGCATTATATAACAAACATGACATAATTAAATTAGTAGTATTTTTGGACATGAGAAATGCTATGGAAAAAAACCTAGAGCAGGATTTAGAATGAGCTTTAGGATTTTCATTCCCCTGAAGGGGGGGCAGTTGTATTCTGTTGGCCCTGGTCCTGCTTGATCCTGCCTTCCTCTCCTTGTCTTATTCGCCTTGTTCTTCATCCTAGCCTGGTGCAGGGACAGGTTGGGGGGCACTATGACACTCACTGTAGATATTCCAAGGAGAGGCAGGGCAAAGCAGGTCAGGTCTATGGGAAGCTCAGAAAGTAGCTTATGATATATATGGGGAAAGAAAGTAGAAGTAAAGCTGAAAATATGTTAAGGACAAACTTTATTCTTGCCACAGTTTCTCCTACGGCTAGTTCTAGCAAAATCGGATTAAAAATGGAAAATCTAACAAACCTTCATTCTTTTCCATCTTCTCTACTGAAGTGAGCTTCCTACTTTGAGGCTGTTGAAATTAGAATTAATTAAAATTAAATAATATTAAAAGTTCATTTCCTCAGTCTCACTAGCCACATTTCAAGTGCTCAATAACCTTAAGTGCTAGTGGTTACCACATTGGACAGTGCAGATAAAGAACATGTGCATCATCACAGAAAGTTCCACTGGACAGCCTTGCTCTGGACTGTGAGTGTGCATGGGTCCAGAGCTGAGTAACAACACAAGTAGCTCAAAGCCTGAGGTTAACGAGAGTTGGGCTTAGAACCAGGATTGAGCTGCAGGATGATATGGAGGCAGGAGCCTAGAAATGAGTCAGGTACTAAAAAGCCAAGAAACCAAATGAAGTCAACCAGGAGGGCAGTAGGAGTAACAAGGATGAGCACAACTAGAAATGAGCTGGAGTAGAATCCATCTGGCTGGAATCCAGGGCTGTCTGTACATGGTCTGTGGGGAGGACATGAGTGGACAGACACTTAGTGACTTCCTTCTTAGTACTCTTCTGCCCCCAGGAACTAAGGCTTCTCACATCTCTATCTTCACCTTCCTCCTTCTAGGCGTCCAGCCATCCAGGCCAGACATCTTGGAATGATCTTCACCTCTTTCTGAGCTCTTGGTCCCGCCCCTGACTTCCCACCTAATCCCTGTGCTTCCTTAGCAAGCACTCCCATTGCTTCCACCTGAGTTCATTATTTTTCTCTCCTCTGGACTAGTATATAAGCCACTTGGATCATCTCAGTAACACTAGTCTCTTTCCAGTCTTTCTGATGCACCACTAAAAAAATCAGACGTCTTAAACCACAGCTTTGATCCTTATCTGCTGCAGCCCCAACTTCAGCGGCCCCTCCCGCCTCAAAATCAAGTCCCCAGCCTTTTCCCTGTCATTTGAGACATTCTGTGACATGCCCCAATCTATTTTTCCAATGTTATCTCTCCTTACTCGCAGACTTGTGTCCTCTTCTACAGCCAAATGGGTTGAATAATGTCTCCTAAGCCTGTCTAGCCATTCCCTATCTTGATCTACTTGTGCTGTTCTTTCCACCTGGGATGTCTTCCTCTCCCCTTTTACCTTCACCTTGTGTATAAGCCAACTTTGCTTAAAGGCTCATGTTACATTCCACCCCCACCCAATCTTTTCCTCATTTTCCCCTATGTTAAATGTTCTCCATTTACTTTTCCATCCTTCTCCGCTCTGCTCTGTGCCTTATGTCATTTGCCCTCTGGCTTCCTATGGGGTTTGGCCAATTAGACAAAATCTGAAGGCAAGAGAGAGAAGCCAGGGTATTTATTCCCCTGGCTCCCTTCCTGCATGACTGCAGGGGGCAGACACTGTGCTCCTTACTGAAGGCTGTGGCTCCAATCAGAGGCCCCGCTCTACAGCTTCCACCCTTTCACGTCCTTTCAGATCTAGGCGTGGTAGTGACGCTCTGCTATTGTTAACCCTGTGGAGCTCCGCCATTTTGTTTGTCTCTCTTAATTTACCCCATACCTTTGTGAGTCATTATTTCATGAAATGCTCCTTAATTATTCCTTTTGAATGTTCCATCTGTTTCCTACCAATGTCCTGACTGGTATGCCCCAAGCTAGACACAATGACTCCTTCCCTTAAATCCCTTCTCTGCTAGGCACTTCCTGTAGTTTTGGATTTTCCCATTAAGACGAAAGGCACCGATTGAGCACTTATCATCTATTAGTCACAATTCTGGATGCTGGGAATACAGTGATGGGCAATATAGATAAAGCCCTTGCCACCCTGAACTAAAATAATAAAACTAGCATTTAATAAGTGTTGACTAAGTGGCAGATGCTTTTTAAAATTCTTTACATGCAGTAAGTCATTTAACCCACACAGCAACCTTGTGATATATTTTACAAATGAGGAAATAGAACCTGAGAGAGATTAAGTAATTTGCTTGAGGTCACACAACCAGGAAGTTGCAGAGCTGGGATTCTAATCCAGGTGGTCTGACTCCAAAGATCATACTCTTTTTTTTTTTTTTAAGATTTTATTTATTTATTTGAGAGAGAGAGAGACTGAGCATGAGCAGGGGTGGGGTGGGGGAGGAGAGGGAGAAGCAGACTCAACCCCAGGACCCTGAGATCATGACCTCAGCCAAAGGCAGACCGTTAAGAAACTGAGCCACCCAGGCACCCCTAAAGCTCATACTCTTAACCGCATCACTGTACCATCTGTTACAACTTCATGTCTTTTGCAATAACTGGTGCACAGCCAGCACTCCACACATATTTGTTGGGCTGATTTGAGTAGACAATCCCTGTAGGAAAGGAAGACACCCATGGGATTAAGCTTTCTGTAGGCTCAACAAAATTTTGATTTCAACAGCTTTCAAGAATAATTTGGTTTTGTGTTATTTTGTGTTATTTTCAAGTATTTATCTGCAGTACCAGCTGGTAACAAATAGAGTCTCTTCCCTATTTAACTGGACTTAATATCTGGTTGCATGGCCGGATCTTCATCACAGATAGAACTGTGTACTCTAACCCTGGGCAGAAGACAGCCTCTCTTGTGACACAGCAGTGCTCAATGGATAGTATGTGCAGCAAATGTTTAGTTACAACAGAAGAGCACCCAACTTGTAATCATTAATAGAAACCCATGTAAGAGTTCACCGCAGCTGTGACTTCTGCTGGTGAATCATTCTGTTTGAAATATAATGTACTCAAAAAGCAGCAAAAACTGTAGTTAGAAATCACTGTAATGGCTTTCATGAAAGCTATCGCTAATTTAGGGCCCAATTAAAGCTAGAAATCCAATTATTGCTGAATAACATAATTGCAAGAAAGTAACTTGAATTGCACGTATGTCAGTAATTAAGGAGGAAGCTTTAATAACAGAATATGTCTGAGCCATTATAAGGAGGGGCCAAAGAGTTTTAAGATCTGCTTCCTTTCTCCTCCAGGGTGGGTCAGAGCAAGAAATGTCCTAGCCCTTGGGTGCTGGCAGTCAGTTCTGAAATCTGTAAACATGATGTGCTTTTTATAACCTAGCTCAGGAGGCCCCAGTGACATAAATGCAGAATCTATGAGCAGGGTAATGTTGATATCTGAGTCCATGTCCTATGAACATCAAATACATTGTTAGTTTTGAAAAATTAAATAGTAGGAGGTACTGTTTGTTAAATACTACACTATGGAAAGCAGTTGGTGGTGTAAATATCAAATGCTAGACCTTTACAGTTCAAGCTCAGATTTTGACCTTGTAATTAATTTTATAGAATTAATTCTGTTGCTTGCTATGGAGTGGCCAGGCTGTGGGTTGGGGGTGTGTGGCCTTGGAGAGCCTCAGACTGGACACATCCAGTGTATCAGCTATTAAGAGTGCTGCCCTGGGTAAGGAAGGGTGTAGCTCTGTATCTATTCTCTCGATAGCCATGGTTTGCAGAGGGTGCTAGCAACATCTTTGACAGGACCCCAGGCAGCAATTTCATTTTATTGCAGAGGCTATTAGGTGGTATGAACTTTCATTGAAATATATTGGGCCACAGTTCTCAAGTTGTGTGCATCCGAATTACCGAAAGATTTGTTAAAATACAGATACTGGCCCCCCCCCCCCCCAATTTTGGGGTCAGGAGGGTTCGGGGGGGGGTTAAAAATCTGCCTTTTTTTTTTTTTTTTTTTTTAGATTTTTTTTTTTATTTATTCATGAGAGACAGAGAGAGAGAGAGAGAGAGAGAAGCAGAGGGAGAAGCAGGCTCCCAAGGAGCAGGGAGCCCGATGCGGGACTCGATCCCAGGACTCTGGGATCATGACCTGAGCCGAAGGCAGACGCTTAACTGTCTGAGCCACCCAGGTGCCCCAAGAATCTGCATTTCTAATAGGTTCCCAGCAGATGCTGACGTTGGTCTGGGGACCATAGTTTGAGAACAACTGCCAGAGGGAAGGGAGGGTGCTAGGACCCGGAAGAACCAGGGTGAGGAGGACTGAGCAAAAAAGGCATAGCCTCCATCCCCAGTCATGGGTTTTCAACCCTGCCTGAACAGTAGAATAATATAGGTTCTGGGATTCTGACTCCATTCAAAGTGACAGTGAAGTTGTGTCACTGTACTAACTTCATAGGTCAAATTGGGTGGGGTCTGGGGACAGTGGTGGAGCAGCCGGGTAATAATTAACATCACGCAGGACGGCTAATTTGGGAGAGCAGCATGGCTGGCAAGAACCAGGAAGGGGCACAGAGGACATCAGTTTGGGGTTCAGTGTAGGCTCCACGCCCACTGGGCATCAGGCAGACAAACAAGACAGAGTGTAAGAGTAGTAGCAATAATAGGCATCCTTTCTTGAGGTCCTACTCTACGCCAGGTGCTTTACTTGCTTTCTTTAATTCTTGAAATAGCTCTATGTACAAGGTGAGGAAGGTGGTATCATCTCATTTCACTGAGAAAGAAATGAGAGCTCTGAGAATTTACATATGTGATCCAAGGTCAAAGGTGGTGAAGCTACAATTTGAACTCTGTCTGATCTGGAAGCCTGAACCCTCCCTGTGGATGAGCACCGATGGGCTCACTTCTCTCCTTGGGTTTTGAGGCAGGTATCAGCCCAAGAGTTGGCAGGTCCTAGTGGGTGTTCACCGTTCATGGAGGCACAGGGGCAGGGTTCAGGGGCATCTGTGAAACCCGCGCAGCATGTATTCTTACTCGATAGCTTATCACTATGTGGCTTTCTCGTCTAGTCAGTTCCTTAGCATCATTTCCTATGCCTCTGTCTCCCTCACCCCCAATCAGCAGCTATCTGCTGATGATTTTTATTCTTTGCTCTGTCTCTTTTATCTATCACCTCCTCCCCCTTTCTGCCTTTATTTTGCTTTGGCCTGGCACCATCTTTTGCAAAAAGCACTTCAGCTGCTGCACCTCTAGTCCCTCCATTGGCTGGTTCACCCCTCACACAGCCACCAGAATTATCTTCCTACACACAAGTTTGAGAATGTCATCTGCTTGTTCAGAAAACTTTAGTGGATTTTTTCCCCTTCTAGAATAGAGAATTTTAAAAAATTTCAGGATGCAAATAACACGTAATTATGGCTAATGGTAGCTATATTCACTAACTGAAAAAAAAAAAACCCATGAAAACACAGCATTCAAACTTTTCTATTTTGTTTGGCCCTGCAGTGTCTGAAGCTACATGTATTAGAACCTCTCCATCTGAGATGAAGGAGAGTTGTTGTCTACCTCCCACACAGGGTAGCCAAGGCCAATTATGAGAGTTTGCTTTTGTTAGTTTATGTCCTCCAAATCTGGCTGGTGAAGACTTCTATGAAACATTTCATTTTTGGGGGGGAAAGAAGAGTGTTAATGAAATACTTGTTGTATGCATTATTATTATCACTATTATCACTCTTGACAATGAGAGTGTATAAGAAATTGTTGCTCCTTTATCTTCAATATAGAGGGAATGGCTCATACCTTTGACTTTTTTTTTTAAAGATTTTATTTATTTATTTGAGAGGGAGGGAGAAAGAGAGAGAGAGTTTGAGCACACGAACAGGGGGAGGGGTAGAGGGGGAGGGAGAGGGACAGGCAGACTCTGCACTGAGTGTGAAGCCCTACACAGGTCTCCATCTTATGACCCTGAGATCATGATGCTGAGATCATGACCTGAGCCAAAATCATGAGTCGGTCACTCAATTGACTGAGCCACCCAGGCGCCTTCCCACCCTTGACTTTGATATACACATTTAAACTTACTTTTCCATAAGACTGAGTTTGAGCTAGAATTTACCTCTAATAAATGATGAATGTCATTTGTTAAAGACCATGTTCAGGAAGTTTCATTGGCCTGGTCCTTTCTAGAACTTCCCAGTAGAGAAGAACCAAGTCAGTCAGAGCTCTCCTAGCTCAGAAATTCCTGGGGGCAGGAATGCCCATGTGGATTTCAGTGGGCTTTCATGCTGGGTAAGAGCCTCTCCAGCAAGGAGAGAAAACAGTTGCGGTTAATATCAAAAAATGAAATCTCAGCTGATATTACCAAGCAGGTATCAACAATACAAGGCATTTTGACTGTTCAGCCTACAAAGAACCTACTTGGAAGCCTTGTCCCTCAGGGGTGGTCAGTTCTAGGTCATAGGTGGGAGTGCTTGGGAGGAGCAAAGACCTCTGGTTAGGGATGAGAAAACAGGAAGACAAATTCCTGAGTTGCTTTGCATTCAAAAGCAATAGCTGCTAAAGGAGCAGAATTTTCTGATGTTTCGTAGTCTATTCTAGGTTTTCCCCAGACTTTCCAATGCCAGGGACTTTTATTTTATTTTTTTGTTTTAGAAATTGGCACCTCCTTCATGTACCTAATTTTTAAAATATTTTGTCTAAAAATGATTTTATTCAGTAATGACTAATATATGTATATTTTACTAATCAAACAACACATGGTTGTGAATCAGAATGTCTGATGAACATGAGAGTTAATATAAACTTTTTGTTGTTGGCTTGTACAGATGTATTACTTAACTTTCACCAGACCTTCAGAAACATAAAAATATGTAAGGATCCCTGTTTGTACCTTCCCAAATTGTAAGGAATCTAGGAAACCCTAGAATTGTTAATAGGTTATTTTATAATCTTTCTAGATGGGAAGTAACCATCCCAAGGCATTAAAAAAGGTTATTGTACAATTTTGGGTATTACAAAGTTATGCCATGGACTTCTGCTGAACGCTGATTGGAGACACACCAAAGATAACTGAATTATGAGCACTTAAAACTAATTTGTGCTGATCTGTCAGGAGAAATTTATGATTTCGTTTCTAGAAATAGGATAAAGAAATGAAATAAAGCCTAATTCCAGTGTGTAAATTGGGGAAATCAACCTCTTCCCAGTGTGGTCCTGGATAAACTGCCTTCTATTTGACATGCTCAAGAGCGTGGTCTTCCCTTTAATTCACATTGTGAAATAATTGCCCTGGTGGAAATCAGAAACATGCAATGTAATATATTAGTTTTACTCAATGATTCTTGAGAGGTGATACCTCAATTAACCAATCCTTAGGGAAAGAGCTGCATTGAAAAAAAAAAAAAATGCTCCAATCTCATCTTCCTAAAGCCAGCCAGGCAGGACCGCCTCTAGGCACTGGCAAGACAAAAACACCTCTGAGCAGAGTGGCTCTCAGTCTTGCTCGGATGGAGACAAACAGGGCCACTCTTAGGCAAATTTATAAAATATTTCAAAGTTCTCTGTTTCTTCACGTTCCATTTTCCGTTACCTCTTAACAGATTGCCCCCTCCTGACTTACGGAATCCCACCTCCTCTTTTTTGCCTTCTCCTCCATCAGAAACTGGTTTTGTAGCAATTATGTTTATCATTTAATACATGGAATGTTAATTTAATGCAGATGAATTTTAATGTGGCAAATCAACCAGGCCTTTGAATTCAAGTCTTTTACTGGCTTTGAGAATCCCGGGATTCAGAACTTCTCACCGTGGTAGCCCCAGCATCGAGCTCCGTACCTGGCAGGCAGATAACAATCTACTGTTGAATGAATAATGAAAGGCTTGGTTCTCTCGCACTTGAAGGGATTCAAGCTGACAGGGTAAGAGAGGGGAAGGTTTGAGAGGGCCGGGCAAGTTAGGAGGCTTACAGGAGTAGGTCCACTCTGATAATGAATGGTCAGCTTTGCCACAGTGTCTGACAGGTATGTCAGGAAAAGGTGGCTTTCTTCTCCTTCCTTCACACTCCAGTCTTTTGTCTCTGGGGAAAACACGGGGGACTGTGGCTCCTGGGGGCTGTACTTCCTTTTTTCATTATTTTGCTCCATAATTTGCTGAGCCCAAGGTAAAATGAAAATTAGGGATATTTTTGTCCAAATTTTATTAGGAATTTCATGCAAATCAGAGCAATAATGAAATACCACTTAACACCCACTAGGATGGCTATAATAAAAAAGATGGACAATAAGAGTTGGCAAGGATGTGGAGAGATTGGAACCCTTGTACATTTCTGGTGGGAATGTAAAATGATGCTAACACTTTGCAAAACAATCTGGCATCTCCTCAAAAGGTTAAAGATAGAGTTACCATATGGTCCAGCAATTCTACTCCCAGGTATATACTGGAGAGAATTGGAAGCGTATGTCCACATAAAAACTTGTACATGAAAGTTCATAGCGCATTATTTATAATAGTCAAACAGTATCAACAACCCAAATGTCCATCAACTGATAAATGGTTAAACAAAATGTGATATATCCATACGATGAATATGTTATATCTATTCAATGGGATATTATTCAGCAATAAAAAGTAAGGATGTTCTGATACATGCTACAACACAGATGAAACTTGAAGGCAAACTAAGTGAAAAAAGCCAGACACAGAGGCCATATACTGTAGGATTCCATTTGTATGAAATGTCCAGAATAGGCAAACTCATAGAGGAGGCGAGAAGTAGATCGGTGATGGTCAGGATCTAAAGGAAGGGAGAACGGGGAGTGACTGCTAATGGGTATATGATTTCTATTTGGGGTGATGAAAATGTTCTGAAACTAGATCATGCTGATGGTTACACAACCTTGTGAATATACTAAAAGCACTGAATTGTACACTTTAAAAGGTAAAAACGATTATTAAGAATTTCAAGGCTGCAAGAGCAGAACATGAAACCAAGCGAGGAGCCCTTCTGAGTGCAGGGCCTGAGCAGCTGTTCAGGTGCATGCCCGGGAAGCTGACCACCCCCTCCCCTTCAGTCTCGTAAGCCCTCTCACCCTTTACTTCATCTCCTCCTCCTCCTCTTCTTCTTCTTTAAAAGATTTTATTTATTTATTTGAGAGAGAGAGAGAGCATGCGCAGGTGAGTATGAGTGGGGGAGAGGGGCAGCAGGAGAGGGAGAAGCAGGCTCCCAGTGGAGCAGGGAGCACGAAGCAGGACTCAGTCCCAGGACCCTGAGATCATGACCTGAGCTGAAGACAGACGCTTAACCCACTGAGCCATCCAGATGCCCCTATCTCCTCTCTTCTTAACCCATACGGCATATTTTCTCCCACATGTAATGCTGTGTTAGGTGTGGCAAATAAACCAGTTGAGGACAAGAGGGAACAACCATCCCATTTGCTGGGCACTGAGGGGCTTCCCCAGGTTGTGGAACTTCCAGTGCTAAAACAGGGCAAGTCCTGGACAAATTGAGACGGGCTGGTCACCTTAGTGGCCAGTAAACAGTATCACGCCGTCATTTCTCCTCATTGAAAATCTGCAGCACATCTTCAGGCCTTATTTCTGCCAGTGATGATGGCATTGTGGTGTGGAGCATTGGTTCTGGGCCCCATAATCAGCCGGGTGGTTGATGGAAATGCAGAATCACGGGCCCCTGCCAGGCCTACCTAAGGAGAACCTGAGTGGAAACAAGATCCCCAGGTGACTTCCGTGCACGTTGAAGACGTGGGAGGCAGAAGATGGCTGAGCGGATGGAAGATGTGGACCCTGGTTCGGAATTTGCTGCTAGCTGGCTGCATAACCTTGGGTAAGCTGCTTAACCTCTCTGGGCCTCTGTGTCTTCACTTGTGAAATGTGGGAATTGGAGTCCTACAGCTAGTGGTCAACGGACATACACATATTGGTGAAATCTGCAGCATCTGGATTTGAACAAACAACATCTATGGGAATCTAAAAACAGACAACTCTGCTCTGGCGATCTACTAGTTTGTGAACTTTGGTAATGCGTCTTTCAATTTTCTCATGGGGGACTGTCGCGTAGAGCACGTGAGATAAATAGCATTTACAAAGTGCAGGGTAGAGCCTCATTAAATGGTAGCTGTTATTTTTTGAGTCTGCCATGAGAATACATCCTCATTAATAGAGCTGGATCTGGGTGTCTTCTAGTAAATGCAAGAATCCTTGTGTCTGGTACTGAAGAACATGTAGAATCTTTGTGTCAGGTGGGGGGATGTATTTGAGCCCAGATTTTTTTATTTAGACAGTTTCAGCTTGGAGGGTCCTTAAAAATCCAGTCTACATCTACCTCCGCATAGCTCTTGTGTCTTAGGATAGAGTCATCAGTTCCAGAGATTAAAAAAATCCGGAAAAGTGTCTGCAAGCAGGATGCATTGATACGGTTTCCATGGTTAAGCCAACTAAGCTTTGATCTTGGAGAAAGAATGGTGACAGAAGTTCAGAGACTGAGCTTTGTCACGCAGACTGGATTTTACCAGTTGACAGCACTGAGTTTCCAAGGTCTTTGTTGGGTATTTTTTGTTGTTCTTTGGTCCCAACACTCCATTAGATTTACATGTTGGAGATATAATTAGCCATAGACTGATTGCAAAGAATCAGCCATAATTTAAAAATATGAATTAACATAAAATGGCAAGCATTAAAAGTTAATGTTAACTTGATGCTCATTTATTTTTGCATCCAAATGAGCCTTATTAAGTTACTTAGTCCATCTAAACATGAGGGTTTTTTCTCATATGTTAAGTTGTGATAACAATTTCTTCTGTGCTAAACTCTGATAACGATTTTGAAAGAAAGCAGGCTCAGTCTGCTGCTAATACTCAATTTTCGGTTTTTCCTGTGACCAGGTTTAAACCGGCACCGCTATTCGGCCCGTCATATTGAAGTTCAGAATCTCAGTGTGGACTTTATGTTCTCTAAAGGGCTTTCTAATGGAAATTATATTTTGACTGTCAATGCCCTGTGGTTTCCTCCACTGTCAGCCCAATCAATAACTTTGGGCAGGTGGATGGAGTGCAGATGGGGATGGAATGTATGGAAATGAAGCAAGCCTGTGAGATGTGGGCTTAAATAAGCAAATCAAGCCAATTGGCTTAGAATTATGATGGTTGGCTTTCTAATGCATATTCAGAGAGGGCTGAAAAAAATGTATGAAATTTAATTGTACCATAAAGCTGTCACAAGAAAATATATACTGAATATCAAGTAGGGTAACACTTCTTCTGGAGAGTTAATCTGTGAAAGTTAAAAAAAAATTTGAAGAATATTAAAGTTGAATAAATAACAGGAAGAAATAGATGGTGCTAGGAAATTGGAGAAGGAAAAGGATTGCACAAACTCAAATGTAATATGTAAAACATATTTGATATTTCATAGGTATTAGCAATTCCTCCATTGAATATATAAAACACATTTGGGAAAGAGTTTAAAAAGTGAGATTGTGTTAACTTTTCCTAGCCCACAGGTTTAAGAGAATGTATCAACAATATTTAGAGAACCATTAATATTGTGATGCTATGTGCTAATGCAATGAATGTTTTACTCCTTTGTGTTGAAAACCAAGTCTTTCTATAAGCCAGACTGACAATGTACCTGATACTTGGTCTAACAGAGTTTGCTCCTCAAAGTTTAATGGGCAGAGTCATCACCGGGATGGGGAGGAGTCTTCTTAAAATGCAGATTTTTAGATTTCATTTTCTTTTGACGTAAAATTTACACAACAGAAAATTAGTCCTTAACCATTTTAAAGTGTACAATTCAGTGGCATATATTTTTTAAAATTTTTCAAAATTTAAAAAATTATTTATTTTAAAAATATTTTATTTATTTTAGAGAAAGAGACAGGACAAATGGGAGGGGCAGAGGGAGAGGGAAAGAGAGAATCTCACGCAGACTCCACACTGAGTGTGGCGCCCGACTCAGGCTTGATCCCAGGACCCTGAGATCGTGACCTGAATCGAAACCAAGAGTTGATGCTCAACTGACTATGCCACCCAGGTGCCCCTATTTTTTTAAAAATTTTTATTAAAAATTTTTTTAAGGGTTTATTTATTTATTAGAGAGAGAGCACGCACGTGCTGGTGAGTGGAGCAGGGGCAGAGGCAGAGGGAGAGAATCTTTAAGCAGACTCCCTGCCAAATGCAGAGCGCATCGGGGGACTGGATCTCACAACCCATGAGATCATGACCTCAGCCAAAACCAAGGTTTGGATGCTTAACTGACTGAGCCACCCAGGCACCCCCAATTCAGTGGCATTCAGAACATTGACAATATGGTGCAACCATCACCTCTGTCTAGTTCCAAGACATTTTCATCAAGGAATCCCCATACTCACCAAGCAGTCACTTCGCATATCTCCCTCTCCCCTAGACCCTGGCAACTAATTACCAATCTCCTCTCTGGGGATTACCTGGATTCTTTATGTTTCAAATAAATGGAGTCACACAACATGTGACTTTTGTGTTTGACTTCTTTCACTAAAATCTTGATTCAGAAGGTTTGGGAGCAGAGTCTGAGATTCTGCATTTCTGACATGCTTCCAGATGATGCCGAAGCTGATGGTGTAAAGATGGTGCTCGAATGGGGCTGGGCTCCTAGATGGAAGGGGCTTCAGCCCAGTGAGGAGCAGGGCAGGTTAGAGCACTGACTGGTTGGCTTAAGCAGGATAACCAGCCTATTGAACCACCAATGGAATCAAATGTACGTGTTGGCTTATTTATGCTCAGAGATATTGAGGATCTCTGGTGGATCTCTCCCACAGAGTGTGTAAGACTTTAGAACCTGTGCACTGCCATTTATGCTTTATTTTGTTAAATCACTTTTGCCATCTCCATCAGAGACTGGTAAACTATGGCTGGGGGGCCAGATCCAGGCCACTGCCTGTTTTGTGTAGACTGCAAGCTAAGAATGGCTTTCATTTTTTTAAACGGTTGAAGAATAATGTTTTGTGGCATGTCAATGTTAAATGAAATGTAAATTTCAGTGCCCATAAATAAAGTTTTATTGAAACACAGTCACACTGAGTTGTTTATGTATTGTCCATGCCTGTGATCACAGATGCCCTATGGCCCACAAAGCCAAACATATTGACTGTCTGGCCCTTTACAGACAAAGTTTGCCAACCGCTGATCTAGATGATCACTTCAGGCTGCAGGTACAAAATACAGACATCAAGATAACTTATAAAGTCCTTGTGAAGAACAAATCATGTGATATTAGGCATACAAACCAGCAGTTAAACATTAGGAAAAATCAGGTATAGACATGAGTTTTACAAAGTTCAGCTTTTAAAGAACTTCTAATTTTCTAGTCAACACAAAGAGCTAAAAAATCAGACTTCTGCTCCTGACCAAGCATTAGAGTCTTTTTTTCTTTCTTTCTTCTTCTTTTTTTTTAAAAAGCCATTCTTGGCCATTGCTTTTGAGCCTCGTCACATTTCCACGGCTGTAAAGCTGTATGTGAAAATGTCAAGTGCTTTTTAAGAATGGATTTTACACTTGCCATTTTCAAGTGCAGTGGATTTACACTTCAAAAAGTCAGACGCGACTTCATAATTGAATTGCACCTGATCTTTTCAAGTGCTGGGCACTGGAACCTGGAGTCAAGGACAAGCTCAGAACCAGACTGAGTTTTTAGAGGTTGAATCTATCCTGAATTCAAGTCCTCGAAACCAGTAACAAATGACCTATGCATCTGAAGTGTAGGCAAAGAAGAAATACTTTTGAGTTCTAGCCCAAGTTGTTGATAGAGGTTCACAATGTTAATTTTCCTGGATTATTTTCCGATATTTAAAAAATAATGGGCTGATGACCTATGATGTATGATATACCCACATTTGACTGATGGGGCTATTTGGACAATCTCTAAAGAAGTGATAGACTAAGCTTTAGGGATTTTTTTCAAGCTTTCACACCTTGAAGATAAATGGAGTAAGAAGCTTCCATTACCAAAGGCCCAAGCTTGCCCCTAAGAAATGTTCAGTCCAATTTGTTGACTACCTAGGTACTCAACCACTCAGAAATAGGACATACATATACCTAAACTTTCACAAAGACATAATCTTTGTGGCTCTTTAAAAAAAAAAAAAAAAGAATGTATCTAGGGGTTGCCTGGGGGCTCAGTTGGTTAAGCATCTGCCTTCTGCTCAGGTCATGATCCCAGGGTCCTGGGATCAAGAATCAAGCCCCACATTGGGCGCCCTTCTCAGCGGGGAGCCTGCTTCTCCCTCTGCCTCTGCTGCTCCCCTTGCTTGTGCTCTCTTGCTCTCTCTGTCAAATAAATAAAATCTTAAAAAAAAATGGAATGTATCTAAACCCTGGTGTTCTAGAAAGCATTGTTTTTAAATGGAATTAATCAGAAAACTAAATGAAATGTTTTTTCTGTGGCTTACTAGAAAGTAGTCAGGCAAATATTTTAGCAAAATTTGTGCTCTTTGCATCAAGGAAATGCACTGATTTGAGTTTTTGACTCCTTATTTGCTTCTCATATGTTAAAGGAGAAAAAGATTGTGCTTAAATCTTTCTAAGACAAAGTTACAAGTAAAGTATGAAAATAATATTTATAAATGTGCCCTAAAGACATACCTTTTATCAGGACAGTTACACATCTTTGTAAATTCTGAATGTATTGTGTAGTTATTCCTTCTGTTAAATCTGGTGAATGATGTTTGAGATTCGGAAGAAGTAGGGGGAGAAAGAGGCCCAGAGCGTGTGGTCTCACCACAAGTGGAGAGTTGAAGTTCCTCTAACACATTGTCTTCTCTTCTTCTTCCTTTAAATGCTCCCTACATGGAGTTGGCCAAACTGCAAGATCTGAGGGCACCATCATGCATAGGACAAACCTCACTTCACCAATTGCAAGTTTGGGGGTTCTCAAACTCACTCACTAATTCCATAATTCACTAGAAAGGTAAGAATTCACTGAAACCAACTATACTCATGGTTATGGTTGTTACAGGGAAAGGATGCAGGAAATGGGCCAGAGGAAGAGATGCATAGGGCAGAGTCTGGGAGCCATCCAAACATGAAGCTTCTGTTGTACTCAGGACACATTGCCTTCCTGGCATCAATGCATGACAATATATGGAGACTGCCAGTAAGGGAAGTTCACCAGACTTTTGCTGTCCAAAGTTTTTACCGGGGCTGCATTCATAAGAATGATTGATTGCTCATGCAGCTGAACTCAGTTACCAGGTCAGCTGATACCACGAGACCCCAAGCTCCCGTCCCAAATCACATGGTTGGTCTTTCTGGTTTGGGTAGCCCCCAACCTGGGACTGTCAGGTGTGGCCAGCCCCCATCCTAATCAAAGGTACTCCCATCTTTGACATCTTTGACAGAGATGGCCTCCCAGAACCTAAGGCCAAAGGCCAGACCTCTGTTTGGCTAAAGCACTTTTACTATACACTTTCCTTTCAAAAGAAAAATAAAATGACTTTTTTTTTTCAGTCATCTGAAAACATTGCCAGTCTTTGGGTTATTGCTTCCGTATACTTCCTTAAGCACTTTGTTTTACACTTGAGATTAGTGAGTGAATGGAGAAGAATTAAGATTCTCCTGTCTGTCGCTAAGTCCCTCATCCATATCCCAAAGACAAGGGTTTTTATTTATTTATTTAGAGAACAGTAAGACCTTTTCTTCGTAGACAGTTTCAAAGACAAAACAAATCACTTTAAAAAATGTACAGATCTTCCACTGTTCTAAATCCATTAGGATTTTGTGCTCAGTAGAAAATACGAATTAAACTTTTATCCTTTTCATTATTTACAACTTTTGGCGACTAGCTTTATTGTTTTTGAAATGCTAAAACATGCTTATTGTACAAACTTCAAATAACAGAAGAAAGTAAACAAGAATAAAGGAACACTCATTAGACATTTCACTACCTGAAGATAATGTTAATCATTGTCTTCGCTTCTTATCAGTTTTAACAAACTGTAGCTGCTCTTTTCACTTGCTTTCTTATCTGTCTTCTCCACAGACCATGAGCTTTATGAAGGCAGGGACCAAGTCTCTTTTGTTTACCATCGAATCACTAGCTAATAACAGCATGGCCTCTGGCATAATCCCCTAAGATTTGCTTAATGAATGATTGGTGGACATCCCTCTAACCATATTATTCATAAACAGATAGCTACAGAATGTAAGACCTATGGAATCAGAGCTTTTTGCATGTTTTACTTCACTTATACATTCCAGTTGTCCAAAACTCACAGCCAGGAGCCAAAACCATCCAGCAGCCTAGTTTTTGTAAATAAAGTTTTATTGGAACACAGCCACCCCCATTTGTTTTACCTATTGCCTGTGGCTGCTTTCATTCACAATGGCAGACTTGATCAGGGGCAGCAGGGACCACATGACCTGCAAATCCTAAAATATTTACTATGTGAACTTTTACACAAAGAGTTTGCCAAGCTATGCTATAGAATGAGCCTGTTACTTAGTAGGTGTTTGACAAATATTTATTGCATAAGTAAATTGTGCATGAATTCTATATACTGTACAAGATGTTTCTTATTAAACAGTATTTCAAATATCCTATTTTGAACAGTTGTGTTAAGTTTTATTTGCATGCCATAATATATTTGACTAGTTAGGTTTTATTGGACATTCAGGATCTTTCTTTTCTTTCTCTCTCTTTCTTTCTTTCTTTCTTTCTTTCTTTCTTTCTTTCTTTCTTTCTTTCTTTCTTTCTTTCTTTCTTTCTTTCTTTC
>NC_058407.1:70200181-70308531 GCF_002201575.2 Neomonachus schauinslandi
TTCTTTCTTTCTTTCTTTCTTTCTTTCTTTCTTTCTTTCTTTCTTTCGTAAACAGCAATACAGAGAACATGCATCCTCTGTGTGGGCAACTATATCAGGGTAAATTTATCGATGTGGGATTTCTGCATCAAAGGAGAGTCCCACTTTCATATTTTGGATATATTTTGGCAGATTGCTTCCAGAAAGGTGGTAGCAATTTACTCTTAACAGTAGTGCATTTTCCCATAACTATACCAACACTTGATATAAGGATGAGAGTTTTTATTCAGGTAAGACATAAATATGAAAAAAAAAAAAAGGTCAAATGGCAATCAGATTACCTCCAAGCTTCTTTTGGTAATGAAACTGACTTGTCCTGCCACAATGATGGGAAATATAAATGGTTTTTACTTGCCAAATTAAAAGCATGGTGGTGCCCTTGATTACATTTACATTTACCACTAATTCCCTTAGCTCCTGAACACCGGAGGAAAAATCATTATGCTAATGAAGGCAGCTATTTTTAAACAAATGTATGCATGTACATTTTAGAAATAGAAATGTTATGTTCCTCTTTAAAGAGGGAAAAATGCTTACATATCATTCATTTGTTCAAGGCAAAACTTAATATCTACAATAAAATAAAATAAATTTTTTCTTTTTTAAAATAAAGTCTCCTTTCACCTTTAGAAAAGAAGATTGAGATAACAGTCCGATTTTGGGGCTCTTTGATGACAGGCTCTGGGTGTTTACTGACAGTGATGTATTTGGAAATCACTTTGATTCAAGGGTTCACAAAGACAGGAACTGGGATGCCCAGTGCTTTCCTGCCTTTCACAACTGAGAGCTTGCTCCTAGATGGGGTTCGGAGTTGTATAAACTGCCTAGCTCCGGGGGGGTGGGGGGTGGGGGGGGGAGGGGGAGGGGAGCAGAGCCATTCTGTCTTCATCAGTTTTTTTAAAAAGCCAGCTGGAAAGGATGAATACCCAACTTTTACATCAACATGGATAGGACTGGAGGAGATTGTGCTAAGTGAAATAAGTCAAGCAGAGAAAGTCAATTATCATATGGTTTCACTTATTTGTGGAACATAAGGAATAGCATGGAGGACATTAGGAGAAGGAAGGGAAAAATGCGGGGGGGAATTGGAGGGAAAGATGAACCATGAGAGACTATGGACTCTGAGAAACAAACAGGGTTTTAGAGGGGAGCAGGGAGGGGGGATTGGTTAGCCTGGTGATGGGTATTAAGGAGGGCACGTCCTGCATGGAGCACTGGGTGTTATACGAAAACAATGGATCGTGGATCACCACATCAAAAACCAATGATGTATTGTATGGTGACTAACATAACATAATAAAATTAAAAAAAAAAAAAAGCCAGCTGGAAACTGAAATGGAGCTCCATTAGCAGAGCACTGTGAGGGCACTGCAGGTTAAGTTCCTAGACCTGAATGCTAAGCTTCTTATGTTCTAAATCTTCTGTCAAGAAGATTACTGACCTTCCCTTTGATGCAATGCAACAGTTAGCAGGTTGAGTAGTAAAATTTCAGACTTCTTAGTCACAGATGAAACTAGTTATTTAGAAGGAAGAAAAGCCTGTACATGTGCTGAGCTGGGGAAATGGATAACTTCATTGTGCAGCAAAGGTGCTCTTTCCCTCCTGTTTAATGACTAGAGCCGCGGATGCAAATAGTGAAATGGCGTGTAATGGAATTTAGGTAGCTGTGAAGCAGGTGGGCTACTGTGAAGAAGTCAAAGAAAATGGAAGCATAATGCCTCACTGCGTGGCCTCAGGACATGCTCTGGGGCGCCGTGCTATTCCATCCTCCACTGGATTGATTTAGCACAAAATGAAATGGAGGGTTGGAAATCAGCCGTTGAATAAGGTGATGAAGAAATACAAATAAGGCTCTACAGAGCCAGACATCTTTTTGGGTCATTACCACAGTGCAAAACCCCCCCAAATGCCAGTGCTCTAGCTTTTGTTGAGGTAAATGCCTGAAATATTTTGTAAGAGAGTTTATGTCTCCCTGGCAAACTACAAATAATGCACAGGAAGGACCATCTTCCTCATCTGGGCTTTCCAGCCGACTTTTCTTGGTCTCACTATGCAACTCATTTATTAAGGGAGGATCAAATAATGGTTTAAAAAAATAAAACTGGCTATACCTCTATTGATGACCTTCTGAACTCAGGAGACAATTGTCATTACGTCCTCACAGTATACTCTACAGATTGGGCATCACAGAATGTCTTCATTTTGGTTTTACTTGTGGCTGTCTGTGCAATAGAACATGAGGAAGAATGTCAGCAATCGTCTGGAAATCTTGTCGATGGTAATAGAAAATATTCTCAAACATATTTGACATGTGTGCAGCCATAAACAAACCCCAAATTAGCTGGATAATTGCCATCTTTGTTTCCAACTTCCTCCCAGTTTCTTTTACAAATTACAATTGACAACTAGACCTTAACTGGAAGAGAAAATCCATATGATTGCTGATTAGATCACTCAGGAATAGGGAATATTTATTTGTTAAGTGACTTCCAAAGGTTATTTGTGGAAAGACAGCTGCTAGACTGGAACTCCTAAATCAGGACTATTGACTCTAACTCTAGGGTTCAGTTCATTAAAAACAAGTTAGCAAGGAAACTAATGGATTATTATTTTAGTTGTTGAATAGATTTTGGATATATGAGAGTATCTCATTTTAATGAGATATAGGTCCTGGGAAATCATTTAGTTACTTTGTTGTTAATTCCTCCAATAGTTGATCATGGCGAGTATACCTGAAACTGACAGAGTCAAGTTAATTATTCTATAGGTGTTTTATTGTGATTGATTTTTTAGGTAACATCTGCCTTTTTCAGTTTCTGGTTCTTCCAGGCTAAAATTGTGGTGACCCAGTTGTTAGAGTAGAATATTTTTACCTCAGCGCATGCATTTATGTAGTAGAGAAGATTTAAAACTACCTTCAAAGGAGAATTTTGTTCCTGCCCCTAAATGCTCCCTTAGCTTACCACCAAGTGGAAGTGAAATTACCTTTCTGTGCTTGTCAGGCATTTCAATTTTCACCTAAGAATGTTAACTCTGTCCCTGGCTCAGCTGTCTGCTCAAGTATAAGGATCTGTACTGAGCTGACAGCATAAAATAGAGGCACTTTGGCTATTTTTTGAGTGTAACATTGAACACACTGCTGTATGCCTCATCTCTTCAGAGCTCAGCAGCGATCAACAATATTCACCAATGATTGTGTGAAGGCTATGTACTAGAAACATTCTTCCAAATGACCTAAATATACCACTGGATTGAGTCAGGCCAGCCTAAACCTGTGTTCCTGGACTGGTTCATATTGCTCCTTGCAGATTTGCTTTTACTGATTTAATGTTGGAGTTGTATTATCACCAGGGTGACCAACTGTCCCAGTGTGGCCCAGACTTTCCTGGTTTTAAACTGAAAGTCCCACATCCCGGAAACTTCCTAGTCCCAGACAAACCTGGACAGTTGGGTCACCCTACCAGCCAATCAAACACATCTCCATGAAATTCACCTATGCATCAAATGTAAGGTTGTGAAGATCTTTATATGAATGCTCAGGAGGTATTTCTCTTTGGTCTTGGTTTTTCCTGAGCAACTGTGTAGGTTTTTTGATCAAACATCTGTGTGTTTAACCAAACATCTTAAGGCTACTGTAAATTATGAATTGATGAGTTTACTTTCTTTTGCATTGGCAAAAAATGAGCCAAATGCATGCCTCAGCTAAGGGATTCATTTTTCTATTAGCCACATGCCTGGCTCCATTTTATGTCCTTTCCCTTGGGTTCTGTATTCTTACTTACTTTCTTTTTTTAATAGAAACTCAATCTTTTTTTTTTTTGAGATTAAAAAAATTAAAATCAATTTAATTAACATATATGTATTACTAGTTTCAGAAGTAGAATTTAGTGATTCATCAGTTGCATATCACACCCAGTGCTCATTACATCAAGTGCCCCCACTTAATGCCCATCACCTAGTTACCCCATCTCTCCCCACCGCAGCAACCCTCAGTTTGTTTCCTATAGTTAAGAGTCTCTTATGGTTTGTTTCCCTCTCTGATTTCAGCTTATTTTATTTTTCCTTCCCTTCCTCTATGTTCATCTGTTTTGTTTCTTAAATTCCACATAGGAGTGAAGTCAGGATATTTGTCTTTCTCTGATTGACTTATTTCACTTAGCATAATACCCTCTAGTTCCATCCACATTATTGCAAATGGCAAGATTTCATTCTTTTTGATGTTTGAGTAATATTCCACTATATATATATAGTATTCTTTCTGTATTTTGGCTATTGTGGACATTGCTGCTATAAACATTGGGGTGCGGGTGTTCTTTCGATCACTATGTTTGTATCCTTTGGGGTAAATACCCAGTAGTGCAATTGATGGGTCATAGGGTAGTTCTATTTTTAACTTTTTAAGAAACTTCCATACTGTTTTCCAGAGTGGCTGCACCAGCTTGCATTCCCACCAACAGTGTAGGAGGGTTCCCCTTTTTCCGCATCCTTGCCAACATCTGTTGTTTCCTGAGTTGTTAATTTTAGCCGTTCTGACTGGTGTGAGGTGGTATCTCATTGCAGTTTTGGTTTGGATTTCCCTGATGCCAGGTGATGTTGAGCATTTTTTCATGTGTCCATTGGCCATTTGGATGCCTTCTTTGGAGAAATGTCTGTTTATGTCTTTTGCCCATTTCTTGCCGGGATTATTTGTTTTTTGGGTGTTGAGTTTGATAAGTTCTTTATAGATCTTGGATACTAGCCCTTTATCTGATAAGACAGTTGCAAATATCTTCTCCCATTCTGTAAGTTGTCTTTTAGTTTTGTTGACTGTTTCCTTTGTTGTGGGAAAGTATTTTTTATTTCTTTTTCTTTTCTCTGCCACCTGTGATATGTTAACTTGTATTTACATATTCATGAAACTGCCTTTGATACTTTTTTGTTAATGGGGAGGCATAAATAAAAATTGCTGTGTTTCATCACAAAACTCTAATGTTGTAGGTCAGGTTTTCCAAGAAGCGGACCCTGATAAGGAAATTTGTACCACAGGTAGTTTATTAGGGAGTGTTCTCAGGATCCCTACATTTCAGGGAAGGGAAGGAAGCAAGACAGAGAAGTTGGGGTGACTTGCCACCCCCAGGGGAGCTCTGGAACTGGGATGGCTCTTCAGAGTGGTCCTGGGTTTGGGCAAGAAGACTGGTCCTTACACTTCCACCCCCTTAGAGGAGTTGTGGAATGTGGGCTGCCCTGGAAAGAGGTATGACCTTGGGGGAGGGGCTCTCTTCAGCTGAGGAAAAATCTCAGAGAAGTCCCAAGGTGAGGCCTGTCAGGCAGCAGCAATCCCAGCAGCTAAGTGAGTCCTCCAGCATCACTGTCCTCTGCTAGTAGCTTTTCTAGCTCTCCATAGTGACCCCCTACCTTGACTGTGTGGAGTAGCAGAAGGAGCAGGGAAGTCTCAGCTCTTTATCTGTAAAATAAGGATAATAGTACCTTCCTTGCAGAATTTTTGTGAAGTTTTATCAGATCACATGTCTATATAAAGAACATATCACAGAGTATGCCATGCAGTAGATACTCAGTGAGTGGTCATCACTGTCATTTCTCTCTCGCTCTTCCACATGGGCCTAATAAATCAATGTGTGCCGGTGGATCATTTTACTTGATAATTTGACTGTGCATGAAGGTAGTTATAGCAAAAGTTTAGGTTAAGAAAAACAAAATAAAACAAAACAAAAACAGTTTGGAACATGCCCAGCCTAATACTAGTAGCTGTTATAATGTAACAGGCTTTCTCTAACAAGTTAAGAGCAAAAGAAAAAATGACTTACAATATTCTAGGTAGATTATTTGAAAGTCTGTATTGTGGAATTATGTGTGAGTCTCTTGAGTCTTTAGAATAAGGAATTAGGAGAAGCCAGAGGAATAGGTACAAAGGTGGCTGGGCAGCTCCAAGACTTTCCTGGTTGTAACTGCATTCCTTTCATTTTGAGAATTCCTAGGACCCACTTTTGTGTCAGACACTGTGAAAGCAAGAGATTAAAAATAGAAAAGCAGGGGCACTTGGCTGGCTCAGTCAGTAGTCAGTAGAGCATGTGAGTTTTGATCTTGGGGTTGTGAGTTTGAGCCCCATGTTGGGTGTAGAGCCTCCTTAAAAGAAATATTAAAAAAAATAAAAATAGGGGCACCTGGGTGGCTCAGTCGTTAAGCGTCTGCCTTCAGCTCAGGTCATGATCCCAGGGTCCTGGGATCGAGCCCCGCATCAGGCTCCCTGCTCAGTGGGAAGCCTGCTTCTCCCTCTCCCACTCCCCCTGCTTATGTTCCCTTTCTTGCTGTGTCTGTCAGATTAATAAATAAAGTATTTAAGAAAAAATAAAAATAGAAAAACAGAAGGTGAGAACAGTGATGGTTAAACAAAATGAAAGAACTTAAAAAAGGTGAGATAGTCTTACAGGTAAAAAATTTAAGAATACGATAAGGTAACTATCGGGATGCCTGGGTGGCTCCGTTGGTTAAGCGTCTGCCTTCAGCTCAGGTCATGATCCCAGGGTCCTGGGATCGAGTCCCACATCGGGCTCCCTGCTTAGTGGGGAGTCTGTTTCTCCCTCTGCCTGCCGCTCCCCCTGCTTGTGCTCTCTCTCTCTGACAAATAAATGAATAAAATCTTAAAAAAAAAAAGATAAGGTAACTATCACTAGTGATACATCTTTAAATAAAATACCCTTGAAGAGCCAGGTGTAAAAAGCTTAAAGCGCAATTAAACCTATACCTATGAGTTTAAAAAGCAATAAAACAATGCTCAGTTAAAAATAAATAAAAAATAAAATTTAAAACAAGAAAAGTTAAAAATAGAGCACAGAAATATTTGACATTCATTTTAACAATAACTACAGAGGTAACATTGCATAAATATGTGATCAGAAGAATTATTTTATAAATCTCAGGCCAAAGATATATAAAGTAATACCAAAAATAATCCATTTAAATCTATGATCATAAAGAAGCAATTTAAATATATTTACCTTATTAAGTAATTTCAAATTGAATGTCTGGTCCTTTAAGGAGTCATTTGGTACCTGGAATGTGAATTTACCTAGAAAATGTGAATAAAGTCACTGAATATCGGCAGAATAACCTTATGTTCAATTCCCTTAAAAGATATTTGGGAACTGACAGGACGCTTAGAAAATATAACTCACTTCTACTACTGTCTCCCTCCCCCCACCCCATCCCTGCCCACAGATTCAGCAAAGCAAAAGTTTTTGGTCCGAAAGAAGTGTTTAAATAATATGTACAGATTATTCATTAGTCATTTGGGGTGCTTGTTAAAGGCACTTATTCTTGGAGATTCTTCTTCAATCTACTGAATTGGAATTTTGGAAGCTTGAGCCTGGGAATATGCATTTTAATAGATGTGACAGATAATGCTGATGTCCACCAAGGTTTGAGAACCACTGTTCCAGGTGACAGGACTAATAATCGTAGACTGGGGAGGTTAGAACTCTTGGTGACACACTGTGTCACACAGAGCAGTGGAGAGGCAGTGAATAGGTCTTTAACACTTATGTTTGAAAAATCAGATTTCTCCAAGCTGAAACTGACAGAGAAAAGAAAAAAATCATATAAGGGATGCTTATCAGATCTGTAGACAGCTCAATAGAAAGAAGGGTTAACATGATAGATGATAGCATTAAAACTCAAAAGGGTCTTGACAGGCTGTGAAATAGGATTGAAATTAAGACATTGAAATGTAACAGGGATAAATGTAAAATCCTATATTTGGGTTGACACACAAAAAAGTCTTCACTGCACAAGGTCGAGATGGAAGAAAGCAAGTTGGTAGAATTCATAAATGAGGAGCCAGGAGATTTTGTTGACTACCACCATGAGGGCGGTGAGCAGAGCGAGGAGGCTGCTGACAAAGCTAAGACATCATGAGGCTGGAGAGGTAGACAGAGGCCGGGTGGGGAGAAACAGCCTTGACTTTCCCTGTGCTGGTCAGCGTGTGTGCCTTCCCAGACGAAACATTTCAAGGGGAACATTGATAAGCTGGAGCTCAACCAGAGGAAGCAGGTAGGGTGAGAGCATTTCACAATTATGCTAAATGAGGGGTGACTGAGATTTAACTCAGGAAAGGCAGGTGTTTCAAATGTTCAAAGGTATCGATCTTGTAATAGGGAAAAATTAAAGAACAGATGAGGCAATGGTGAGATAATCTTCAGGAAGCTAATGGCTGGGGCATGGAAGGGTTGGGGAGAATCAAATAGAGCAGAGAGTTCTGGGAGAATGAAGATCGAAAGAGGAAGATTTGATTTAGTATGGGGAGAGTTCCGTTGAATGGTAGTTGCAGAAGATCAAGTGACTGGAGATCAGAGAGAAAGTGGATGGTGACTACATGGAGGCCACGTTTGTAGACAACAAGTTCTAGAACTTTGGCAGAGAAGGGAGGGGGAGAAATTGGATGAGTTGTTAGAAAAGGCATCAGTCCGAATTGTAGTTTTGTTTTACAGATAAGGAAGTTCTATTGCTATTTGATGGGGTGACCGGATATAAGTTTGCAGATTTATGTCTGTTGTCCCAGTGTAGTGTTAATATACAGTCCGCTTTCACTCTTGAAAGTATCCTGGCGTGGACAAGAAATATCAGGGTTTTGCAGTATTTGAAGGCTGAGGAGGGTGAGTAGACAGAGCATGAGATTGAAAGATTTGGTAGTGAACGTGCATAATGAGGGAGCAAAACCTGCCAGGTCCTGGCTGGGCAGCAACAGGCCTGGGCTGGCCAGGGAGCTGAGCTGGGAATACAGTTGGATAGGGAAGCTCTGGCAGGTGCCGTGGATCCAATGACTACACGCCAAGTCTGGAACTTGTCTGGAACCAGCAGGGCTCTGGCATTCTGTCTGGCAATGATGAAGACTTCTGCATTTTAATAGAGGATTCTCTAGAAGAGAAGGTTTCAGGAGTCTGATGGATGTTGAGTGAAGGAGATATTCTGGGACTTCTTTAACCAGACCATTCAAAGACCAGCTTCAAAGTCCGTTAGTTTTCAAAGGCATGTGGCCAGACACTCTCATTTGCTGGAGTTTCTCTTTCCTGAGTGGAATGGGAAACATCTTGCTTCATTGGCAATAGGCAAAATGTAGAAATCTATTAAATCAGAGTGAGCTGTGTAAGTCTAACCTTCGAAACCATCATCAATATACCATCAATGAGGGCCACAAATGTTGGACTTTTTTTTGTGAATGCACATTTAATGACCCGTGGATTTGCATGTCCTGCAGAATCCCCACTTACAGTAAGCAGACAGTGCCCTGGGGTTTTCAAATGCAAGGGAACCCTGAATGACTAGCCATCCCTTTAACTATTCTTTTATTAGCCTCTTGGGTCTGTATTTTTTTCTCCAACATGAAGGATAGATGCAGGTATTATAGTCTTGTCTGTGGTTAAAAGCATAGTCAGAGATGCCCGGTTGGGAGCTCTACCATTTGTTTCTTGCTTGCCTTTGGGCAAACAACTTTACATATCTGAGCCTTAGTTTTCTTATCTGTGGAATGGGGTTTATGACAGTACTTCCTAAATTTGTTGTGGGGATTAAATGAGGTAATGAATGTAAAGTGATTGGCATGTTTTGCCTGTTACATAGTTAGTATTAGCAAATAGTGCTTGTTGTTATTTTATTGTTCTTCTCATGCTGCCTGAGGGGGAGATGTTTGAGGACAGCTCAAGGACAGTTAGGGAGTGCTTCATTTTGGGTCTCTTCATCATTTACTGAGCACTTCATCTGTATGCAAAGGACTTAGCTGCTCCAGAAAGTTGCTTATCAATAAAGAGCTTTGCCTTGTGTTAGTCTAGTGCGTACTGTCTGTGCATTTTGGTGAACTACAGTTGTTTCCCTCCTGATGTGGATGTGGATTTTTTGAATAATATGTAATAATAATGATGATGGCAACAACAACAACAACAACAATGATAAAACATTGTTTATCATACCACCTTAAAGCTGTCAGAGTCCCAGGCCAGGCCACTAGCAACCTCTCTGAGTGTTACAACTCACAAAGACTGGTGCTCTTTGATTAACCAGTGTCTTCAAACAAAAGTGTGTGTGTGTGTGTGTGTGTCTGTGTCTCTGTGTGTGTGTGTAAAGGTGATTTTCTCGTCATAGTAGCCTCATGGCTGTGGGTGGGGCAGATATTGTTCCCCCCATAATTTTGGTTGGACTCACTCGGTTTGTGTAACTGCTTTATGAGAATAGGCAAGATTATACCATGCTTTGTAATCCTTAGTGATTGTTTTGGAGAGAGTTATGATTTCAGATTTGGTAGCAAATTTAATCTATGCTGCATGTAAGGACTGCAGGTAAATTAAAAATGATTAAGCCCTTCAACATTGGAATTAGCAAATTCCCACCATTTCTTTTTACTCTTCTTATGGTTAGAAGAGATGCCTTAGAAAAGATTGTCTTTTCCTTCCCTCCCTCCCTCCCTCATCCCTCCCTCCCTCCCTCATCCCTCCCTCTCTTCTTTCCTCCCTCCCTCCCCTCATCCATCCATTCCTTCCTTCCTTCCTTCCTTCCTTCCTTCCTTCCTTCCTTCCTTCCTTCCTTCCTTCCTTCCCTCCCCACACATTTATTTGATGTTTATTGTGTGCAGCTTAGGATTGGAATATACTGATCAGGGTGCTTTTTAAATATACTTTAATTTAAAATGTTTCTGCAAAGAACCATGTACCTTTCCAGCAAGCCTGATTTCTTTTTCTCCATGGGCTTAGTTTGTGGGTCTGAAGCCAATTTGCATAACTGATTAAAACAAACCTAGATAGTTTATGACCTGTTTTTGTTAGAAGTTTTTCTCTCTCTCAACTACCACCATGGCAATTAAGATAGTTTACAGTAGCCTGGCTAATAATTTTCAGATTTGAATCTCAAGGAACTCTAGGCATGAGGTTTTCAGAAATGCTTAGAATCACTGTCTGAGTTCTCTCATCTACAAAATGATGGTGTTAACATTTTACTGAAATATGTGAATTTTAATTCTTGCTTGATGGCTTTTTAAGGTCAAAACGTTAGCCTATGTCATTCTTTTTTTTAAAATTTTGATTTTAATAATAGTTTTATTGAGATATAATTCACCTATCATAAAATCCACCCTTTTTTTTTATTCTTATGTTAATCCCCATACATTACATCATTAGTTTTAGATGTGCCTATGTCATTCTTAAAAGCAAAGTATGACTAACTTGGTAACAGAGAGTTCTAGGCCATCATTGACATTCCCTTATTAATAGCTGCGCTGGTAGTGATGCCAGTAGAAAGAGAGGAAAAAACTATAACAGCGTAGTAATTAACATGTCACTAGTGGTCCTTTGGCATTACAGTTTGAGATAATAATGAAAATGTCATTTCAAGTTATTCTATCATTTATTAAGAAGTAAATGAAGTCCTCAAAATACAGGCTACGATCAATAGGTATTCTCTGAGCCATTCGCTGCCAGGGTCATCTTAACTTTAGTTTGGTGCAGAAGGCACCTGGCCACTGTCTCCCCTTTTCCTGCCCCACACTGTTACGTATGCACGTTGTGCATTTTGCGTGCTGGTAGGTCCTGGTACACTGAGCAGGGCTATTGCCATCAGTCACACCAGGGGTCGAATCTAGGGTGGTTTACTTGTAAATTGTGTGACATATTTAACTGTTACGAATCTGCTTTCTAAAATGTAAAAATGAAGGTCATGGTACCTTTCTCAGGGTGGTCGTGAGGCTCACATGTGATAATGCACAGAAGTGCCTGGCACAAAGCGTGGGTAGCATTTATCCGGTGACTACTTTATGCTGTTTATATATAGTCTTTTTATTCCTCACTGAATTCTGCCAGATAGACACTCTATTTCCATTCTCTAGAGGAGGAATCAGAGAGGTTCAGTGACTTGTGACTATTACAGAGTTAGTGAACAGCCAAGGTGGGCTTTAGGTCTAGGTCTACAACCTCCGCAAGCATGGGCTGCTATCACGTTGCCTCCTATGGGGCAAGTCTTCAACTAACCATAGCTCCTCTTCTTCCATGAAGGGTTTTGACTGAGGCTTTGAAAGCAATATTTTTTTCTTATCAAGTTTGTATGTATCTTTTTTTTTTAACAGATTTATTTTTTTTTAAAATTATTTATTTATTTGACAGAGAGAGAGACAGCGAGAGAGGGAACACAAGCAGGGGGAGTGGGAGAGGGAGAAGCAGGCTCTCCACTGAGCAGGGAGCCCGATGTGGGGCTCGATCTCAGGACCCCGGGATCATGACCTGAGCCGAAGGCACACGCTTAATGACTGAGCCACCCAGGTGCCCCATCAAGTTTGTATATATCTTTCAGTTAAAATAACAATATACAACCTTCTGCATTGACACCTCTGTGGATTCTAGTGAAGGGTTCTTGGTGTTATCAGTGACACAATCCTCATGGCAGAGCTCAGAATTGAAGGTCTGGCTATAGCCTTGGATTTTCTTTTCCTTTTTAAAAAAACTTTTAAATTTTGCTATTATTCAAGCAAATTTATATAGAATAGTACAAAGAAAATGCATATACCCTTTATCTGGACTCACCAAATGTATGTATTTTGCTTCATTTGCTTTCTGATTTTGTGTAGAGAGGTATGTGTGTGAAATATACATACAACTTATTTTTCTGAACTACTTCAGAATAAGTTGAAGACTTAATACACAATCCATATTCAAATATCATCAGTTCTCCAAGACCAGGCCAGAATCCCTCACTGTTTTTGGGTGTCACATCTCTTTACTCTCCTTTAATCTGAAACAGTTCTTTCACCTTTATTTTGTGTTTCTTGGCTTTGAAATTTTGAATAGTACAGGCCAGTTATTTTGTAGAATATTCCTCAGTTTGGCTTGTCTGATATTCTTCATAATTAGATTTAGACTGTACATTTTTGGCAGGAAAACCACAGAAATGGTATGTCTTACTAAGTTCATTGTATCTGGTGCATTACTTTTATTATTTATTTTGATGCTTAAATTGTCCCACATTTGGTCACTAGAAACATCTTAAACTGGCTCCTGTATCCTTTTGGCATGTCCCCATCATTCTTTGAGCATTTCCTTGCTTTCTGGCACAAGATGCTCCAGGCTCATCTTGTACTTTCCCTGCTGCAAACCTGGAATCAATCTTCTCCCTAGAGCTTTGGTACTTTTTAGGGGACAATGCCATATAGAGACCAAGATCTAGCACTCATTGACGCCCGATGTTATTTACCTTTAGTGTCAACAGCTCTCAGTGTACAGAGCTAGGAAACACACACACACGTTCCCATCTACACTCATTTCTCTTGTATCTATCCATCTATATATTAAAAATCATGAGTAACTTCTGATATCTCCAATTCTAACTCAGCATCACAGAGTTTTTATAATAGCCTTCCCCTTTCCATATTTATAATTCCCTTCTCCAACAGTGAAGACTCTGGCTCCCATGAACCCAAAATATTTACTTATTTACTCAGACTATACAGAAACTAATTCTAGAGTTGTTAACCCACACTACTGCCAGAAGCAAATATATGCACTAGAATTCAATACTTATATATAGTTTTTTTGAGGATAAAAACTATATACAATGAAAAAAGGAGTCCTGTTTGCTGAGCTTGGCAAATGCATACACCCGTGTAACCTATATTCCTATGAAGATATAGATGTTTTCCATTATTCCAGAAAGTTCCCTTGTGTCCCTTTCTAATCAGTCTTCCCCAGAATAAACCAATTTTCAGATTTGTCTTGCTTATAGTTTATCTTATAAATGGAATCATCAAACATATATTTTTTGCATTCTCTTTTAAATTTCTCTAGATTTTAAAATTGTCTTAGCACTTTTATAGTGTAGATCTACATGATTATTTCCAAATCCTAATGCTCACCTTCATATCTAAATGAAACTTTACTCCTATTGAGCAGGATTGATAAAGTAATTATAGCGAGACAGAGATTGTGGCTATAAAAGAGTGGAATCTTACTGAACTTAAAAACTCTTGAATGGCTTGAAATTAATTGTTATGAGACCCAGAATAAAAGTGATTGTGTAAATGAGCTTATAATGGTCCCATTGTTCTATTGATCATCATTCAGTTTCCTCAAAATCCACATCAATTAATCAGCCATACATTCACTTAGTCTGACATTCATTTACTCATTTAGAAATATTTTTTGAGCACATCTCAGACACTTTCCCAACCCTTGGAGATCTAGCAGTGAATAAAATAGGTGATGTTCTTATTCTATCAGAGCTTCATATATTCCATTGACAGTGCTCTTTATTTGTGTGTATGTGTGTGTGTAGATTCAAGTTTCAGTCTGATATTGTTATAAACTGAATGTGTTTCCCTACAATTCATATGTTCAAATTTCAATCCTCAGTGTTGGGATTTGGAGATGAGGTCCTCATGATCTGATTATCTCTCATATGAGAGAGATCATGTGAGAGGTCATATAAGAGATAATCAGATCATGAAGGGAGGGCCCTGGTTTGATGAGATTAGTGCCTTTATAAAAAGAGATACCAAAGAGCTCTCCATCTTTTTGCCATGTGAGGACACATCAAGAAGGTGGTCATTCGGAAGAAAAAGGACTCTCTCCAGAACCTAACCATACTGGCACTCAGAACATGAACTTCTATCCTCTAAAACTATGAGAAAATAAATCTGTTGTTTAAGCCACCCAGTCTATGATATCATATTCCTTCTGCTTGAAGAGCTTCATTTAACATCTTTTTACAGAGTAAGTATGCAGGCAATGGCATCTCTCAGTTTTCATTTATATGAGAGAGTCTTTATTGTCCTTCATTTTTGGAAAGATACGTCTGCTGGGTATAGAATTCTCATTGGCAGTTTTTGTTTTCCAGCACTTTAGACAAGTCACTCCCTTGTCTTTTGGTCTGCATAGGTTCTGATGAGAAGTCTACTATAATTTTATCTTTTCTCTTTTATATGTAATATGTCTCTTTTCTCTAGCTACCTTCAAGATTTGTTTCTTCTTTTTTTTTTTTTTTTAAGATTTTATTTATTTATTTGTCAGAGAGAGAGAGAGAGAGCACAAGCAGGGGGAGTAGCAGACAGAGGGAGAAGCAGGCTTCCCGCTGAGCAAGGAGCCTGATGTGGGACTCGATCCCAGGAGCCTGGGATCACGACCTGAGCCAAAGGCAGCCGCTTAACTGACTGAATCACCCAGGCGTCCCTCTTCTTCTTTTCTTTTCTGCAGTTTGAATATGATATCCCTGTGAGTTGTGCATAAGGGAAATAGAAGCCTTATCTTCTTTATTTATGGCAAGAGTGTTCCACTAAGAAGTTCCCCTGCTGTTTGACACATGTTGGTTCTTTGCCTACGATGCTTTCCCCAACCTCCAGTTGTCATCAAATCTTATTCAGATATTAAGAACTAGCGCAAGTAAATATCTCCATGAAGCCTTCATGGCAGATAAGTAACATGACCTCCAAGCTCTTTCTCCTTTGGTCTAGACACATTTTAGACGAAACCCATTGTTTCCCTATGAAATGATTTCAAAATGCTTTACCATTCACAACCTTCCTTTAAACACATTTTCTTCTGAAAAGCACCCTATTATTTAAGCAGGCTGTTTTATTGTTGTTGTTGTTTTGTGCATTGTCAAGAAAATCTCTTCAAGCTTTTCCTCTATTAGTATGATTACTTTCTTCAACTCACATGATTAATTCAGTTAGGTTGCTTTCCTTTTTTAATGGCTGACTCTAAAAATGAAGGAAGAAAGGCAGGTAAGAGCCACACTCAGAAGAAACCCATGCTTGATTTTGTGCTCTCCTGTTGATAATCTGGAATTTTTTTTTTTAAGATTTTATTTATTTATTTTGACAGAGATAGAGAGAGAGAGCACAGCAATGGGAGTGGGAGAGGGAGAAGCAGGCTCCCCCCTGAGCAGGGAGCCCAATGTGGGGCTTGATCCCAGAACCCTGGGATCATGACCTGACCTGAAGGCAGACGCTTAACTGACTGAGCCACCCAGGTGCCCCACAATCTGGAATTCTTAATAATACTTGAACAAAGGGCCCCACACTTTCATTTTATATTGGGTGGCCCTGAAAATTATGTAGCTGGGTCCTGTGTTTGGGATTAACATCTCAGTTGGGAATTTTAATAGCCAGAAGGTCGTATAAAGATATTAGGTGTCTTAAGCAGACAGGAAGGGGAATACAAGGAGGTAAAGCCATCCCTGAGGCAGCATTCCAAAATATTGTAATTCAGGGCATTTCATGTATGGGTTATGTGTGAAAAGGCATTAGTTGTCAAATTTCAGAAATGTGCTAAGGAAAGTTAAGTAAGTTTCCTTAGGATAGAACTTCTCAGTCTTTAATTTGCAGCATTGTGACTAACCAAATGGAATGTCATCTGCAGCATTTCTGAAACTCATTTAACTGTGGCTCCCGGCCTGGGGGAACAAGTGGTCTCTGGGTTACAGTTTTGGGACACAGCTTGATAAATGGGGAAAATAGTTCCAGGCTCCCAGGGCAAGGAGGCCTGCTACTACTGGTAGCTTTGGGCATGAGGCTTGTGGATTGGTTAGTAAGAGGAATGGAGTCATTGTTCTTTACGGGTAGACCAAAGTCATTGGTCTGCAGTTGGTTTCATCCCCATTCCTACCACCAAATACATCCTGAGTCATGTCTTTTTTTCCTTTCACTTTATGATTGCCCTTCAACTTACATTTTAGTCAATTTTTACTTTGATGAAATATGACTGTTAAATCATATATATGGATCTGTGCTGTGCATGACTCCATTGGAAGCTATGGAGTGATATTCTCTAAGGGACATTAAAAAAAAAAAGGAGGAGACTTGGCCTCTGTGATGTAGATGCACAAAAATATTTATTGCTAAATGAATAAGAGTTGTGATGGGAGTCTGGGTCCTTTCCTCTTAGGGGATCCCTATGCACAGCGTGTTCTGCATATTGCATTATACCAGCCCTGGCTGGGAGCCATAGAAATAGCACCATAAGTGATCCCATATTACCCTCTAATGTAACTATCAGCCTTACTCTATAAATCAGCTGGAAAATAAGCCTGCACTTAAGGAGGTTGTGTCTAGTACACAAGAGACCACTAAGAAGTGTGTTAGTGAAGGAGAGGAGAAATGGGGTACACAAACTAGGTGCTGTTTGGAAGTCAGTACAAGTTAGTGAGTAGATTGCCAGTGAGTCTTTATTATGTGCCTATTGCTTGCAGAGCATATTTAATATACAGTGATAGCATGGTTTTGAGCCATAGTGCTCAACTCTGGCTCAATCACATATGAAAATTAAAAGAAATAATTAGAAAAAATTACCCTACCTTCCTAAGATTCTGATTCAGTTGGTATGAGTTGGGCCCAAGGATCTGAATTTTCAGCATTTTCCAGTGATTCTGATCCAGGAGGCCAAGAACTGCAAACTGTTGGAAAACACTGATATGGGCTATAAACTAAGCAAAAAGCATTAAAAACACACTTCAAAGTCATAGTGTCCAACCTGAGAAACAGCAAATGTTAATATAATCTGTGGAACATCTTTGTAGTCTGATTTTCCTTACAGATCTTCTCCTTTTTAAGGAATATTTTTGGTAATAAAATAATCTATCACACTCCTTCTGGGATTAAGATCTTGTGCTAACATTCTTTTAATTATATTTTTATTTCATGACCCTGTAACTTTAAAAACCTATTTTTATGTGATTTTGGAGAAAAATAGTTATATAATAGACAATACTATAAATGCTTAAAAAGCTCCAATTATAATTTAAAAGACTGTATGTATGCCTGTGATTTAAAAAAATTGCGCTCTTCCTGGAAAGTCTTAAGCAATTAATGTGAAATTTTTCCCACAAGTGAGTTCTAAAATTCAGTTTTTCATTATCCCAAATTTTCCAGTATTTTCTTATGAAAACAACCAATTTTAATAAAACACCCATATACCCACTGCCTATACTCTACCATTAACATTTTACTCTATTTGTTTTCACACATACCTATTTAAATATTTGTTCTCTTCTCATCCTTTAGTCCATTTTAATTTTTGACACATTCCAAATTAAACTGCAGACATCAACACAGTCTACAATGTTGGTTTATAGTTACTTTTCTTTTGCTATAAAATTTACATACAAAGAAATTCACAAATCTTAGGTGTATATTTATTGAATTTTGACAAATGCAAATCTCTATATAATTCAAATCCATATCAAGACAGAAAACATTATCACCATCTCAGACTGTTCCCTTGTGCCCTATCTCAGGCAATCCTCACCTTTTGCTTATTCCAGGTTTCACATAAATAGAATCCTACAGTATATAGTGCTCTTATTTCAATCAGAATAATGTTTTGAGACTCATCCACACTGCTACATATATTAGTAATTGGTTCCTATTTATTGATGAGTTGGATTCCACTGAATGAATATACTTCAGTTTGTTTAATCCCTTCTTACGGATGGATATCTGGGCTGTTTCCAGTTTTTCGCCATTATGAATAAATATGTACATTCTTGTTCAAGTTTCCTGTAAACACATGCTTTGTTCCTCTTGGGTGAAAACTTTGGAGTGGAATTGCTGACTCATAGAGTATGAAAGTTATGTTTATTCCATATCCTTGGAAACATTTGATGTCAGTTTTTAAATTTTAACAGTTTGGGTGGGTGTATAGATTATCATTTTAATTTCCATTTTTCTGATGACTAATGATGCACACTTTTCCATGCATTTATTAACAATTCACATATCTTCTCTTTTGAAGGGTTTGTCCAAGTATATTGCCCATTTTTTATTGGGTCCCCTTTTTATTATTGAGCTTTAAGAGTATTTACATATCTGACATATCAACACTTTGTCAAATATACATTATGCAAACATTTTCTCCCAGTCTGTGGCTTATCTATTTCATGCAATTCTTAAAACTCACATCTTAAATAAGAAAGCAAAAAAAGAGAGATAAGGTCAGATTCAATAAAAAGGTAAAAACATGATGATTGGTGGCTGGTGAGACATGAGGTCAACATTTGTAGGAAGAAGTAGTCACTGAAGCAGGTAGTAGGGAAGATGGTAGCTGGAAAATGGAATTAAAATTTTAAAGGGCTTCCTATGTATCACTTGACATACATATCTGATTTAAATTTCCCAGGATCTCTCGGAACTAGGTCATGTTCCTAAAATCAAAGTTCTGGAGAATTTTAGTAAGTTGTTCAATCTATTCAGGTTCAAGCTAAGTACTCTGACCCTCAAGAGGGTCTGTCTGATTTTTCTGTTACTCTACCAATTTTTCCTCTAGTGAAGAAAACACAGATTTTTGCATAATTTAATGATTGCTTATGTTCTGTAGTAAGATTTATTTTAATAAAAAATTTGCACTATTATTTTACCACCAGATGAAAAAAGATGAGTATAATTAAGAAATTAATGTGTCTAGAATAAAGTACAGAGAAAAACATGTATATAATATATCAAGCTTTGTTTTGCATGGAATCTTTCCTCCAGATACATAATATAAAAATAATGTTTTATAGCTTTTAAATCCATCATAGGAGTTCTAAACTGTGGACTTAAAAGTAGACCTATGTATATTTAAATCAGTATCAATCAGAAAAATAATACAGATCTAACAACAAAGACCTCTCTTATGATGTTAATATAAAGATAACTAACAATTTTGCTCGAGTTAAATTTCTTTTCCTTTCTCCAAATCTTCCAGTAAAGTGGACACTCCAGGAAGAAACCCCATGGTCATTTGTACCATGACTGTGGGCCCCGGAGGTACACATACCCTTGCAGGAAAAGCACAAGATGGAAAAGGATTCAGGATTGTGTTCATTATATTGAATTTTTTACTCAACAAATTCACTGTACTTTTACTAGCAAATCACTACACTGTGCACTACTGATATAAATCATGAATGTTTTATTGTGTCAACTACTTTTTATTTCTGATACTAAACACTTTTTACATGTATCAACTCACTTTATCCTTCTGCAAACCTTATGCTTTATATCATTTTTACTTCCCCTTTACGGGCCAGAGGAAGTGAAATAGCCTGTTCATGGTCACAAAGTTTGCAGGTGGAGGACAGAGGATTCCAACTCAGGCAGTGTGACTTCACTCTGGATTGCGATTAGGCAGATGACCAATCATCTCATCTCATTATAACAAACATGATGGTGATACTTGTTGATTTAGGAGGAGTGAAAGCCAGCAGTGAAAGTAAGTAACCTGAGTATGGACAAAAGAAACATCATTTTATAATTTCCAGTGTAGACTTTTCCCTCCAAACCCCCAATTTTTCCTCCTCTATTCTGCATCATAAGACCAGTACAGGCTCAGACCAGCCTGTGTCTTCCTGGCTGTCCTGTGAGTTAGAGGGCTGAGCAGCCCAATGCGTAAGGGTAACTGATTTCCATGGTATCCTACGTCACAGCTCACCATTGAGAAGAGAAGCCAAGAGCACAGATTCTAGGATTTATGACTTGAAGAGGGTGGTAAAGACCTCCAAAAAAGAGTTGCTTGTTTTATTGCAAGGTATTTCTTCCATTTAGATCTAACTGAGGAGGCTCCTGAAAGAAATATTTTTAACTTGATAGTCGTTATTTATTTGTTTAAATCATTTACAGCCATGTTTTAAAAGGCATTGCCAAGTAGACACGGATATCTACTTTGGTTAACATCAAGATTTATTCTTCTAAGAAGTTTCAGATATATTGATTAGAATGAGGCTATGATACTTGATTTATCTTAATACTTTAAAAACTTCTGCTTACAAACTTGTAACAATTCCCTGTTGAATACTGCATTAGATTGATGCATTCCATTTCACTTTCTAGAATTCTGGTGCTACTCTAGCTATCCAGCCCTCTGCTTTCCCCACCATTACATGCCGAAATCAACTTTCTTGTAATGGAACCATCTCCTCACTCTCCTGTAATACATCCATTCTTTCCTGTCTCTTTGCTCATGTGGGTTCCCTAACTCATTCCCTCAGATTATTCAGAATAAGCCATTCAAGCTCTAGTCTCACCTACTCTTTGAACAGTTTCTTGGCACTATATTGGTGAAGAAGGCAAATTCTGGTTTTAGATACACTTGTGTTCAAACCGGCTTAGCTGTTGACTGGCAATTTATTTTACCTTTCTCAGTTTGTTTTTCACCTGTGAATTAAGAATAATAGTAGTGTAGTAGTTAGTCTTTTAAGGTGGCTCCCATCATTCCTGCTGTTGGGGTTTACACCCGTGTGTAATTCCCTCCCTCTGAGTATGGGTGGGGTCTGTGATGTACTCCTAACCAAGAGAATATGACAAAGTTTACAGAATTTACAGGATTACATATACATGATGATGTTACATATGATTGGAACATCTGTCTCATTAGGAATCTCTCTTCCTTGCTGGCTTTGAAGAAGCAAGCTGCCGTGTTGTGAGTTGCCATCTGGAGAGGGCCATGTGGCAAGGAACAGAGAGTGGCTGACCGCCAAGGAGAAACTGAAGCCTTCAGTCTGACAGCCTTCAAGGACTGAATGTTGCCAACAATCACATGATCGTGAAAGGCAATTCTTCCCCTGTCAGCCTCAGATGAGAATCCAGTTGTGGCTCACACCTTGATTGTAGAGGACCTAGTTAAGCCATGCCAGGACTCCTGACCCATGAAACTATGAGATAATACACATGTGTTGTTTTAGGCTGCTAAGTTTGTGATAATACTGTTATACGGCAATAGATAACTTATACAAATTAGTATCTACCTATGACATAATAAGAAACATATCTGGTCTCTGTCCCTGTTCCCCACATATAGCTCCTAAAACTCTTAGAATCTCCAAAGTAAAAGGTGTCTTTTTTGCATGCTATCAAGATGACTGGTGACTGAAGTCTCCTGGATAGCTTTGGGATGGTTGTCAGAGGAATGAACCATTTGATGAGAAGGATGGAGGTTGAGTCCATCAGCAGTGGCCAATGATTTTAGTCAATCATACCTAAGTATAAAGCCTCATAAAAATCCTAAACAATGGGAGTGGAATGTCTATCCTCATGGAGACTCAGTTTTTTTTAACAGAGAAGAGAGAATGGTGATATGTTCTTATAGGTATGAGCAATTCTATCAGGGACTCCTTTAGGGTAAGATGAGCCTCTGAGTGTCTATTTCCACACAGACTTCAAGTCCTGTAACAGGAGTATCTAATGGATGAAGGGACTCTTTCTCTTTTCAGCTGAGCGTGCTAACTAGGAACAAGGGCAGAAACCACCCCCCAACTCCTCCGAGGGTTGGAATTCCTTTCCTTGCCATTACTGTTGGCTTTCTAATTCTCTGATTTGCAGATGCCTCTGGTGCCCAATGTCACTGTTCCATGAAGATGTTTTGCACATTTTATTGCTAAGCAACAATTAGCAGTGTGAATCCTGCCTTCTGTGATTTCAATTTGGTCTTCACACATGGAATTTGCTTTCATTTTTGCAACACAGCAACAGTGTACAGTGTTCAGCTAAAGCTACTTTTAGGAGAATGTCAGAAAAAAGATTGAGGCACAAACAGCAGGTATTTGGCCATGCAGTAGTACAGTTTTGAAATGTTATTTATGAAAAAAAAAATCCTTCTCTAATTAGATACCCAGTAATTTGAAAGTAATACTAAAGGTCAGAGATAAACTCAAAGCAATTCAGTGCAGTTTTATATAAAAACCATGCGGTGGCCTTAAGGGAGAACTGATAACAGTAGCATAATTATGGGAATCCTGGAAGAGAGAAAACCAAAGGTCCACAGGAAAAAAAAAATGTTTTGTCAAAAAAATTTGTCACAATAATAATGAAAGGAAATGCTTTCTAACTTCAATACCTTACAGGATTCTTTTCAGTGAGTTAATGGAATATTATGAAAATTTAATGGGAACAATAGATCTAAGAGAAGTAAGTTAAAGAGTAGAGCAAACCGGGGGGAAGGCTGATTCAATTACATATAAACTGGTTCTTCTTTACCCATAAAAGAAGAAAAATGACCATGTTTCGCTTTTATGACAATGCAGTTTCTTGTGAAATACTCATGTTAGAAGAATAAAATCACCAACAGTTAAGAATATGTAAGTAGAAAAACACGCTTATTTTTCTACATATATTAGAATAATGGCTAAAAAATTCTACTGGGTAACTGATCATTGTCTTACACGGAAGAAGAGAGGAAACTGTGGTTTAATCAGTTAAGGAAAATAGGATCTAGGCGTTTTACTCTGTTCACAATGAGAGGTCTAACTTCTAGTCTCTTCTAGAATCTTGAAGAAAGACCCAAGAGGGATCAAAACAGAGAAGATGCATAACTGAAGGAGAGAATATTATGGTTTTGATTTTCTCTTATAGCTCTCTGAAAATCACAAAAAAATGTTTTAAGTGGAACAAGTGTTTATAGGGGATTAAAATGTTGGAGTTAAGAGGTATTGGTCATGGAGAGCCAAATTCCCTCACAATGTAAGAAACTCTTTGTCTAAAAACTGACTTTAAATATGATTAATTCACAAGCATTTGGTTCTACTTAAATCTTTGAATTTGGTTTTGTCGAACAAAATCTGCCTCTCTTTAACTTCACTTCCATTCAGTTTGACAAACATTTATTGTCTTACTATGTAGTCTCCATGCATTTATCCAATACATAAAAGGCTTCTTGTCCTCAAAGAACACACTATCGAAGACAGATATGTAAATAGAGTCATGCATCATGTTTAAGTCAAGGATGGAGAATGTCCCTGGCGCAGTGATGGTATAGGAGAAGCTTCCTTAGCTTATGTTGAGGGCAGAAGCTCAAGGAAGGATTCCTGGAGGTCATGACATTTGAACTGCTTGGTCTTTATATAAAACTGAAAATAATCTATGGATAGACACTAGGAGCTGTTAACAGAGATTACTTTGGGGAGGGAAGTTGGAGGGAGAGAAGAGGGATGAGCAGGGACTACCATGGTTTATTCTATGTCCTCCTATCTTTTTAGAATATGTTACATGCATAATAAAAAGTACACAAAGATTTTAAAAAAAGAGAGAAAATTTCTGTCCCTTAGAAAGGCCCTTCAAATATTAGAAGATGATGGTATCTTCTGCTCCAGGCTCAACCCTAGCTCCCAGAATTGAATGGCATAATAGAAGTGAAATGTTCTGCAAAGTGCTATGGATGGATGAATGAATGAATGAATGAATGAATAAAATGTTTGCTTTGACCCTCTTTTGTTTCCTTCTGCCAACAGAAAGGGACCATCTTTGTCTTTCCCTTTGGGTCATCTTCTTGTTTTTTAGGGCTCTGGGGCACCCAGAAATGAACCTATTTCTTCAGGATATCAATGGAACAGATTGGATCTGTGATATAATCTGTTGAACACAGCTAAATGTGAGACTGCTAGTGATGCCTATTGTATTGGTTTGGGTAGGCTAAAGTTGTAGAAACAGAAAGATCCCTTAATCAGTAAGTTCTCTGTCATGTAACAGTCAGAGGTGAACATTCTAGGTTGGTAACCATCTTCTTGGTTGAAGCTGGTTAACAGCTATGTATGGGTTCTAGTTAGAGAGATAGGAAAGGATAGCAAGGGGAAAGCAGTTCCACTGTGGGATCAGAAGTGGCACGTATCACTTTTGGTTCGGTTCCTTTTGCAAGAAAGTCACATGACTACACCCGTTACAAGAGCAGCATGGCTACTCCCGTTAGCCATGTCACTTGCTATAATTCACTTACAATGGAAGAAAGGAAGAATGGATTTTATTAGACAGCTAACAGCTTCTGCCTGTTAGCAGAATCTCAAAATTGTGTTAGGCTTCCATAAAAAAAAAACAAAAAACCCTCACATTTCATTTATTAGCTCACATTGAGTTTATAATAATTAAATTATCATTAAAAATATATTTTTTTGGTCTTACATTTCTCTGTTATGGTTTATTCCCTCAAAACTTTTGAGGGAATAAACAAAAAATATATTTTACATTATAGAGTGTGTAAAATTATAATTTTATATAAAAATATTACATCAATTTATATCATTTTTATGTATCTTTTTTTCTCCCTTAATGTTATTTCATGTACACATTTTCTGCTAATTTTACAGCCCATAAGGTTGCCCTTAATGCCATATAATATTACTCCATTATCTCTTGGGCTGCATATTGTCATCTACTAGTTTGTTCTGTTCTGTTTTGTTTTGTTTTCCCAGGTTCTTTCTTCCAATTCAAGCGAACAGCCTGCCCTCCCCTATCGCCTTAGGAGAGATGTATGTCAAGGTGAAAAGTAGAAGCAGACTTCTGAATGCAAAATGTAGACTTTAGAATGTAGAATGTAGACTTTTGGACTTTTCAAAAGCCTAAGCTCATAGTGAAACTTAGAATGTTTACTGAGGTGATGTAAGGGCCAAGGGGATTTGCTCAGGGGAAAAAAAAGAAAGAAAGTATCTCTTGGGGTAGCATTTCCTGAGACCAAAAAGGCCGGAGGACAGGAGAGAGTAGGAGAAAGAAGTCTGTGGGTTCCTGAGTAGTGATGATGCAGTCCTACTTCTTGGCAGCAGAGCCAGGGAAGTAGAGAGCTGGGAGAGCTCAGACACAGGGTTCTCAGTCTTCACAAAGATCCCAGTGGCCCAAGCGTGCCTTGCCGTGGCAGGACCCATGGGTCTATACAGGTATGCAGATGGATGACGAGAGACAGGAGAGGCAACCCAACTCCCCATGCCTTGACATTGTAAAAAATCCCCAGACCTTCCTGGGGCAGTGAAGAATCTTCAAGAATGACTGAGATTAAATTTTCTGCCTGCTTGGCAGATTTAGGTCTCTAAATCATAAGTTAAACAGAGCACTAGAAAGTAAATAGATATTTCCTGCACATCTGTGTTTGGTGACTGGCATTCATATCTGCTGCATCAGTGTGCTTGGCTTAATTATTCTTTGGCTGTGTACAGGCCTTTTTTTTTTCTTTTTTATAAGCTATTGAAAAAATGGGGTCCCCATTCAAATTTATATTATTGAGTTTTAGAACTTAAATTCAGACTTTAGATTAAGTCCTGCTAAATTTAATCTTCCATCTATTGGAATAATTTCAAAGGTTGGTTTTGTCATCTGAAGTATTATCTGTCTCTCCCGGTTTAGTGCTATCTTCAGAAATGATGAACATGTTTTCTGTTTTCACTGAAATGGTTATTAGAAATGTTGAACAGGCTAGACGCAGGGACCGAGCTATGTGGCACACTGCTATGGTTCTCTCTCTAGTTTTAACATTTATTATTTCTTTCTGGGTTTTATTACTTATTCAGTTTTGATTCTACATATCTGTACTCTTATCCAGCCTAGGGTTCTTTTTCTTGATTTTAGATATTGTGAATGATAGTTGCTTATTGCTTAGGTGATAAACATCTGCTTTTCCATCATCTGTTCATATTGAGCAGAACATGAGTGCTTGTGGTTGTAGGAGAGGTAATGTGAGTAAACAGTGTACCAATGCAATGACAGTACCCCGAGGGGAAAGGTTCTTATTCTTATGAAGTTTCAAAAATTCATGGAATCAGGGGCGCCTGGGTGGCTCCGTCGGTTAAGCGGCTGCCTTCGGCTCAGGTCATGATCCTGGGGTCCTGGGATCGAGCCCCGCGTCGGGCTCCCTGCTCAGTGGAGAGTCTGCTTCTCCCTCTCCCTCTGCCTGCCTCTTTGCCTACTTGTGCTCTCTCTCTCTCTGTCAAATAAATAAATAAAATCTTTAAAAAAAAAATTCATGGAATCAGCCATACACCTGATGTACTGCATGACACTGCCCAATGAAATTTTGCTTTCTAAGGGGCAGTTAGAAAACTGCTGAGAGATGTTTTCTCTGGGAGGGGTGGTGGTAGGATTATGGACAATTTTTACATTATAGAGTGTGTATTTCTGAAATTCTTGAATTACATGTATTTATTCATCCATTCATTTATTCATTAAAAAATATAGTGAAAGATTGTATGTGCTAGGTGCTAGGGATACAGTGGTAAGCTAATTCAGATACAGCCCATGGAACTTATACCAGTCCATATCCCCTAGTGGTTAAGAGTAAGAGTTCTGGAATCAAAATGCTTGGATTCAAATTTTGGTCTGCCACTTAGTAGCTGTGTAATCTTGGTCAAGTTCCTTGACCACTTTATGCCTCAGTTTCTTCATTTATAAAATGGGATAATCATTGTTCTTCCAGACCTTTATGCTTACGGTAAGGATTAAATGAAAAAAAACAAGTGTGTGGGGGGGAACAATTAACATAGTGTATGGAGCATAGTAATTTATTGTGTATTAATCAGTGAGGGAGGCAGACATTACTTACATGCTCATACAACAAACGTAAAATGGTGATTGTGATAGGTATTCATGCAGAGTTACGTGGTACCATTAGAAGGTATGGTTCCTCTTATGGGAATAAGGCGGGGGATCTTATCTGCTCAAGGAGGTGTTCCTGAAGAAGTGTGAGTTAGCTGAGAAAAAATGTTAGGAAAAAGAATGTTAAGATTCCTTCTAAAAGAATAGGTAGGGAGAAAGCCTGGAAATAGCAAAGCCTGCCTCTTTGCTAGTATCTGCTGCTTGTCTGAGCTTTTATGCACAGTGGTCTTTGGTGAATACTATGAGGGATGGAGAAAGAGAACATAGCACAAGAGAAAAAGTCAGAAGGAATAAAGTGAGAGGAGCAGGACCCCAGTCTGTTGGCTACAGTAGGGTGGATTCATTTCCATGTGAGCAGGTTGATACCCATCACGAGGTGATCTAGAGGCTGCAGCTTGATGTTCTCAAGGGCCCTCAGTGTGCTAATTATAGCATCAGGATATAGATAAAGGCACAGGAGCTGCAAATTATTTCTGCCATGTGTGTCTGGGGAGGAAACTAATGTAACTCTTGCCAAAGCAGACTCCAAGATCACTAATGTATTGGATTTAACAGGATTTTAAAGGAAGTTTTTATAAAACATGGTAAATTTTTTTTAAAGATTTTATTTATTTATTTGACAGAGAGAGACACAGTGAGAGAGGGAACACAAGCAGGGGGAGTGGGAGAGGGAGAAGCAGGCTCCCCACAGAGCAGGGAGCCTGATGTGGGACTTGATCCCAGGACCCTGGGATCATGACCTGAGCCGAAGGCAGTTGCTTAACTGACTGAGCCACCCAGGCGCCCTAAAACATGGTAAATTTTAAACAAGTTTCTTTATTGTAGGCATTTTAAAAACTTCTAATATGTGAATAGCCATTATCTATCTTCTAAAGGGAGGTTCTGAAATTTTAAATCAAGTTCTCTTGGTCATAGGAAGTCATGGATATCTTTCAGGGCTAATTACAAGAAGCATATACGTGGGGGAATACCCTAATATGATGTCAGGGCTGGCTCTCCGTGGCCTATGGTCAAATAGATCTTCTGGAAGGACCTGAAAAAGGTGTGGGTTGGGGCAGACTAGACTACTGGTGAAGCTGGAAAAGACCAGCAGAGGGAGACTGCAGAATGCTGTGAAGACAGAGGAGTAGGCCTCTGGGAATAAAGGTAGCTCCAGAAAAAACAGCGAACTTAGGCCTTAACTCCCAGATGCCATCAGTTGTAAGTAGACTGTGCTGGGGCTCAAAGACCACAGTGCTGGAGTCTGTGGGGGCTCTGCACCTTGTCGCTACCAGGTTTGGGTAATGGTCATGAGCAGGATGACGCTCACATGGAGGGGAATGGTAGGCAGACTAAAGCAAAGCCTAGTCCTTTTCTATCACTTTTCCAGGTTTTCAAAGCCATCAGGTCAAGAGTTTCTCTGAGATACTGTGCCCAAGGGTTTAAGATTCCCATAATTTTGAAAACCAGAGCTTTCTGGCCTCTTACTTAATGTTTATGGGTCCCCAGGTCTTGTTGATACTGATCCCCTCACTGCAAGTCCTGGGGCTGGGATCCTGGCCTTGTTTAATACCGGCTTGAAGCTGCTTTATCACAGCCTCAGGTGTCTTGGGCTCCTATTTTTGTGTTTGTTTTTACTTTTTTATTTTTATTTTCTGATAATAAATGTAAAAAAATGTTCATTGTTTGAAGGTTTATAAAAAATATAACATAGAAAAAAGACCCATAATCTTACCAATCACAGACAACCATCTGGTATTTTTTTCTCTGAATTTATTTTTTCATAAATCAAGATTATTTGTGATTCAATTTTGTATCTTGCTTCCCCCCCCACTTAATCTTATGCCATGTTTTTTTTCCATGCCATTAAGAACTCTTCATAAACATAATTTTTAGTGGCTGCCTAATATGCAAAAGATGGAAGTACTGTAATTTACTTAGCTGTTCAATTTCCTGTTAACCATATTTGTTCTTTTCCTAATCTGAATGTCTTTCTTTTTGCTGAACACAAAGGCTGTCGGGTTCTCTTCTTTCTCAGTCTTTTATTACTACTGTGCAGTCTTTCTCAAGATGTGGTCTTATTCCTTCTTTTTTCATTGATTCATCGAACCTGGTTAACCTTTGTGTTGTCTTAGCATTTTCCCCTAAGCTTCAGCTTACTGTGCTATTTAACTTTCCCGTCCTAAGCTTACAGATGCTACTCACTTGCCTTTTTTTCTGTCTTTGGTACATGCCCTTTCAAAACATCAATCTATCAAGAAGTTTCCCTGTACAAATGCTTTGGGTGGTTCTAGTTGGTGCTGAGAAACATACTACCTTGTACAGTCCTACCTAAAAAACTTTCAGCCATTTGTCATGGAACATACTCTTTCCTCCGTGCAAAGAATGGACTTTTAGGCAAATCATCATGAGGAAAGCTTGCATTTGCAGGGATTGGGTTGTTTTGTTCCCTCAAGAAAATGTACATAAATCTCAACAAAAGGGGGTGTATTGGTCTGCTCATTCTGCCGTAACAGAATATCATAGACTGGGTGGCTTTAACAGCAGAAGTTTATTTTTCACAGTTCAGGGGGCTAGAGGTCCAAGATCAAGGTGCCAAAAAATTTGGTATCTGGTAAGACTTCTCTTCCTGGCATGAGGAGAGCCGTTTTCTCTCTGTGTCTTCACCTGGCCTGTCCTCTGTGTGTGCACAGAAAGAGAGTGAGCTCTGGTGTCCTTTCCTCTTCTTAAAAGGAACCCATCCCTTTAGGATGAGGGCCCCCCATCCTTAAGACCTTCACTTACCTTTAATTACCTCCTTAAAGATCCTATCTCCAGGGCGCCTGGGTGGCTCAGTCGTTAAGCGTCTGCCTTCGGCTCAGGTTATGATCCTGGGGTCCCGGGATCGAGTCCCACATCGGGCTCCCTGCTCAGCGGGAGGCCTGCTTCTCCCTCTCCCACTCCCCCTGCTTGTGTTCCTGCTCTCGCTGTCTCTCTCTGTCAAATAAATAAAATCTTTAAAAAAAAAAAGATCCTATCTCCAAATACAGTCTCATTGAGGGAACCTCAGCATAGGAATTTGGGAAAGGAGAGCACAGTTCAGTCCACAAGAGATAACACAATATTGTGATGTTCTGTAGTTTCTATATTTACTCTATGTCATGAGAATTTTTGTTTGCTTGCTACTTGGAATATATATATTTTATCTCTCATTGCCCCCAAATAAAAGGATGATGTTGTCACTGGATGTGAGCACTGCCAATCATTGGAAGAATAAAAGATCCAACCTTAACCATAATCCTGACAAGTCTAGACAGCTTGACCATGGACAAACCTTTTTCTTCACTCTGTCTGAGAATAGGGGTAGGGATTTTAAATGCTTGATATATGAAACCTTTCAAGAAAAAACATTGCTTGTAGAGGATGAAGAAACCAATGTGGGTTATCTTGAGTATTTAACCAACACAGTTTTTGAAGTCCTACGATGTGACAGAGAGGCACTGTTCCAGGCCCTCAGCAGACAGAGGTGAACAAACAAAATCCCTGGGCTTCGGTGGGCCAGCCTTCAAGTGAGGAAACAGACAATAAATAGATAAATAAATATATAATATGTTGGTGAATAAGTGCTATAAAAAATCGGACAAGGTTAAGTAGTTAGACAGTTACTGGGTTGCAATACTAGACAAAGTCCTTCCCAAGGAGATGTCATTTGAGAAGGAGCCTGGGTGAAGTAAGGGAGGAGCCATGCAGATCTCTGGCGGAATGTGTTCTGGGGAGATGAACTTGCTGATAAAATGTTTCTGATGTTTGCCTCTTAGAAGTCTTTGCTGTTTGCTCATTGCATATAAATAGAATCTGCTATAAATATAGGACATTTCTAGATCTTTGACCAAGAACTTCCTCCCCAGAAGATCCTCTTCCAATTTTCTGATAAGGACACGTGTTTTGTATTTTAATTCTGGCGGCCCTGGACTGTGGTTTGCAAAGCACAAGCATCTTTGGGTACTTACAACAATTTAATTATTATTATTTTTTTATATACAGAGTGAGCTCTGAAGAAAACTTTGTTTTTTTCCTCACCCTCTAAACAAGTGTTTTATTGAGTTTGAACTGTGAAAATGCCTGTCTAGGGAGGTGCTCTCCACAAAGGTCCTGTGATAAAATGGATTGGACTATATCCTCCTCTTGGTCATCACATTGTACATTAGTATAGCAAAGGCTCTGAGAACTCTTTTAGTAAAATGTTTAATGTTGCTTAATGTTTTTCAAACTTAGTGACGACGGGACCCTAAATACACAGCCCGCATATTTAGAGTAGATTCTTCAGGGTTTAGAACTTCTGCACCAAAGGGATATGAAACCTAAAACTGTTCATATGAAATACAAATATAGCATCACTTATATAATGTTTTATTTCTAATTGGCAACAAACAGTCATCGGTAGCATTTTCTAAGGAGCTCATCCAGGCTAAACACCAATCAGTGACATGAACACAGCTCTTGTTAGAGGGACGCATGCATCTGGGACGTTGCCTAGAGTCGAGCCCAGCTTTACCGGGCAGTGTTCCTCAGGGCCCGCACCCCCTCCCCCCGCCCCCCGCCGCCCCCCGCCGTCCACTCTTTTTTTCCTCACATAAGACTCCCCACATGGCTTCTTGTTAGGCTTTATTTCATGCTCTCCTGGACCCTCATCCTATCTCCTTTTCACCTTTTCCTCTTCCTGGCGGGCGTCTCTTCAGCTAGATCTGCAGTACCATCCTTGCTTTCATTCTCTGGCCTCCATTCTTGGGAGATGCCGGTACCAATGGTAGCTGCCGGGAAGAAGTAGCAAAACTGGGTCTGTTTGATGACTGGGACTTGCTTCCTAGCCCTGCCACCTACCTCATACAGGGAAGCACACCAGGGCCTATGGAAATGGTGTGTGTGTGTGTGTGCCTATGTGTGTGTGTGCGTACAGACTTCAAGATTCTTCTGCTGCCATTTGATAGAGTAAGTGTGAGGATTAAATGAATCATTTAGTCCGTCCCTCAAAAGGTACTTTTAACATTTCCTCCTCTAAATCAGATTACAAGATTTTCTATTGTTGATGTTGAAAGTCCTTTTAACTGATGAAACCCCGTTTCTTTTTGTAGAGTTCCTTTACAACATATCCTTTTCTCTCCGTATTCAGTACTGTTTTCTGTTATTTCATGCTTGTCCTTTACTGTACCATGAGATCCTGAGTAAGTAATTTGATATTATTTGTCACAGAAGTTGTGGTAAGATGTAGTGGAAAAGAGAGCCCTGGGCGAAATTGTAAAGATGTTTAAGTGTTTGTCTTTTCCTTTCCCTTCCTTCTGGTTTTTCTCTTTCTGTTTTAAACCTCCCGGGTCCTTTTCCCAGGCACGTAGGCCCTTCATGCAGTATGCCCCTGGCCTCACCTCAGTGGCTGAGATGTCTCAACCAGTCTGGGGCTTTCCCTACCTCATCAGCTTCACTAATCAATGCTCTTTTCCCTCCCCACTCCGCTGATTTCAAGTGCAGTGTAGATAAACTAATGTGGGACAGCTTATCGGTGACTGATGATTCTACACACAAGCCTCTCATTTGTCCTGAGTAGATATCCATTTAGTTGAGTCCCAGCTTACCTTCAAATTTTATCCTATATTAAATTTAACCTTGCTTTCAAATACCACTTTTTTCCTATCATCCTTTCTTTCTTTTCTTTCTTTTCTTTCTTTCTTTCTTTCTTTCTTTCTTTCTTTCTTTCTTTCTTTCTTTCTTTCTTTCTTTCTTTCTTTCTTTCTTTCTCTCTCTCTCTCTTTCTTTCTTTCTTTCTCTTTCTTTCTTTCTCTCTCTCTCTCTTTTTTTCTTTCAACTTTCTTTCTCTCTTTCTTTCTTTCTTCAGGTCTTCGACCTAAATGTTCAGAAATTCAGATTCTATGTGTATTTTTTTTTAAAGATTTTTATTTTTATTCATTTGAGACACAGATACAGAGAGAGAGAGAGAAAGCATGTGTAGGGAGAGAGGCAGAGGCAGAGGGAGAAGCAGGCGTCCCTCCGAGCAGGGAGCCCGATGTGGGGCTCGATCCCAGGACCCTGGGATGATGACCTGAGCCGAAGGCAGACGCTTAACAACTGAGCCAGCCAGGTGCCCCAACTCTCTTTTTACCCTGCTTGCATAACTTCAGTTTTTATGGGCTTGCGAGAAAAGTTGGATCATATATATAATTAAAAAAAACCATATAACCAAAGTAGGCTACTATCATATAGTTGCTTCCTCGCAATTGAATTTTTGTTATATGTGCTCTAATACATATCTGTCCTTCTTTCTGCCCATCCATCAATCCCTCTTATTTTTGAAACACTTTAAAGTTGCAAATATTAGTAACTTAAGCATAAACATTTTAACATGCCTATCATAAACTGGAGTTCAATATTTTTTATTGTTGTTGTTCTTACTTAAGGTAAAACTAAATACAGTGAAATGCATAGGCTCTAAATTCAATTAGTTTACATTAACAGTTTTAAACTTGCTTTTTCCAGTAAAGAAATCCTTATTGTGATTAATATGTGAGGTCTTTATGTGTTAATAATGTAGATAAAAATAATTATTTTAATGATTCCCATATATACTTAATCGATTCCTTATTTTGGACATTTGGTTATCTCTAAAGTTCTATTTTAAACAACATTGTGTTAAACACTATATATATATATATATATAGTGTTTATATATATATATATATAGTATATATATATATATATATATATACACACACAACACTATATATGTGTTAAATTAATATATATTTTACATTATTATATACTATATACATATAAAACAGTATATATAAAAATAGTATATATTTCCTTAGTCTAAATTCCTAAATATAGAATTTCTGGTTCAGAGGTATATGAAGATGTGTAGGGCAGTTGATCTATACCGCCAAATTGCATTCCACAATCGTTGTGCTATTTTACTCTTCTACCAGCCGAGAGTGTGATTGATTCTCTCTAATTCATTTTATCTAGAGCTTTGAGATTATACAGAGAATTTCATACAAGAGACAATCTTATTATTTTTACCAGCCTTCCTGCTAGTGGTTTCTAAAAAATCTCCCTGTATTGTATATTTTCATGGCTGATATTTATTTATTTATTTATTCATTCATTTATAGCTAGCTAGCTGGATAGTTTATATTCTTTCTTCCATGTCCATATTTTTGTGAATAAAGACTTAAACCACTGGCAGGTCTGTCTTTACTTACCCTTATCCAAATTGAAAGCCTTACGGTGTACTTAGTTATTTTGTTAAATCAAATTGTCAATGGATAATTCAAAGATTGCCATATTTGCATTTCTTTCTACTAAAGGGAACTTTATCTTTCAGTACCAGTTACTACAACGAGGCTACATGTCCTAAGAACTTTGTATCAATTTTATTTCCAAATACAATAATGACTTCCACAGATTCCCTTTTTTGTTGCCGTTGCATCAGTGGTAATGAAATTGTGACTTTTGCTTTAATCTTAAAGCATTTGTTCTGGTGGCATTCAAAACCCTAAATTGCTTTCACGTTGAAAAAGATGTTTCCTTTCTTTCAAAGTAGCCTCTTTCTGGAATTCATTCTACGCTTTCTTTAGTATTGGCACACTATTGTGCTCTGACATTCCAAGAGGGACCAAGGCCATGTGGTCCAACAGCTCATTTTAGAGATGAGAAAACTAAAACCCAGAGAGGTTAGGGATCTTGTTCGCATTTAGTTAGGATAACTTTGTCCAGACATTAAACCTGTTTGGGAAGTACTCAGAAAGACTAAAATCTGCTCAGATGACGAGTTGCTGATCCTTACCAAAAAAAAAAAAAAAAAAAAGCACTAAAATAATGTTTATTTGGTTAATTTTTCAACCGTCCAGAGAAAGGTATGTTTCCCAACATGTGACGTATTCCAACATAGGGCAAAAATTAATCAATAACCAGGTAATTTTTTTCTTTACAACGTAGAAGAGAGAGAAAAAGAGGCTTTTTGTTTAATAATCATTAAAAAAACAAAACATTTGCTCAGCTTTAAGACACTTATGGATGGAATACAGTGGTGAACACGCTCATAGCCTCTGCCCTCATGGAACTTATTTACAAGTGAGGAAATAAATATTATTCAAACAATCACACTAATAAAAGTAATTACAAACTAAGATATGTGCTTGGAGAGAGAGAGAAACCCAATTGTGGGAGCTTTTGTTTATTTTATGACAATTTCTCGCTCGTGAGCCAGACCTGGGTGTCAGGTGGGAGCATCTTGCCGGGGGAATAATGGGTGAGCCCAGACAGGGAGCAGCAAGCACTCAGACAGCATCCGGACTAGTGACATAATCTGTGGGCCCAAAGCAACGTGAGAATACAGGGCCCTAATTAAAAAGCTATTAAGGGGCGCCTGGGTGGCTCAGTTGGTTAAGCAACTGCCTTCGGCTCAGGTCATGATCCCCGAGTCCCGGGATCGAGTCCCGCATCGGGCTCCCTGCTCGGCGGGGAGTCTGCTTCTCCCTCTGACCCTCCCCCCTCTCGTGCTCTCTCTATCTCATTCTCTCTCTCAAATAAATAAATAAAATCTTTAAAAAAAAAAAAATAAAAAGCTATTAAGAATTTCAGTATGTGACAACAGAATATTAAACCAAACTCAGGGCCCTTCTAAGCGTGGGACTCTATACAACTGCCCGGGTTGTACCCTTGAAGCCACCCTGTCTAGCATTTTCTTTGTGCCAAGCCATGTTTTAGGTGCTATCACAATAGCCACGTGAGAAATTCAAGAAAAAATTATCCTGACACCTGTTAAAAGACGAGAAGGCAGACTTCGTGCAGGGGGACCACTACACTGGGGTTTTGCGGGAGGGGAGAGAGACCGGGCTCAACTCTGAATGCGCGAGGACACGTGGGGGTGTCCCATCGAGGGGCAGGGTTGGGGGCAGAGGCTGCAAACTTCAGGAGTAAGGGGGGATTCTGCTAAACCAATTTGACAGGCTTTTGCTGAAGGTAGGCCTGGCTGATAAGATATCGAGGGTGGGGATAAGGAATGGGATCAGATATCAAAGTTGGGGGCATTTCATTAAACTGACTCAGAAGGATTCTTCCTCAAATGACTAAAAGGGCCAAGTGCAGAACCCAACGGTGAGGTCTGGTCAGAAAGAGGAAACTGACTCAAGTTTGGTCGGAGGAGAAAGTCTTTATCACAAAAGAGTATGGATGCCCCACTTTTTTTTTTTTTTTAATTGTGGGTCACATTCTGGTCCTGATTGTCTCACATTTTAAGAAATTATATGCTGGTCATTGGGTATGAATGGGAGAGACTGAACATTTGCCCAGAAGCGCACTGGCCCCTCTTCCGTCCCACTAGGATGAGAGGTGGTCTCTCCGGTGGACCCCAGAGTTGACGTGGGTAGGGCTCTAGTCAGTTTCAACTCATCAGTGCGTTCCAGAGTCTTGTGGGTAGACTCTGGGTCCTTCGTCCAGCAGGCGTTTGTGGACCTTGGCCTCACTGTCCAGCTCTGCCCCCAGCTTCCTGTGTCTCTGGAGGGCTCTGTGTGGCCGGCTGCAGGTCCTCAGTGTTTCACAGCCTTCTATCCTGTGAAAGCCCCGTGGAGAAGGGATGGGCCATGTGTCTTTTGGGCTCCATCTTGTTCCAGTCAACATGCCAGCCAGTTCCTCATTAACGTAACCAAGTCCCTGCCTACACCAAGGAGTGCCTTTGCCTGCCCTCCTCCCAGGCATGAAAGCAGTTGTTCCTCTCACTTGCAAAGGGCTCTGTTTTGTGACCTTCTACGGCATAACTGAAGGCAGAACTCTTTCCTTGCTTCTTGATCCTCATTTTTCACCACCCTGGCCTTACACTTCATGCTCTAGTAATGGATCATAGTTTGCTGTCTCCCCTACCTCTCCTTTCACCTCCCCACCCCAGTCCAGACCCCTCCTTCAGTGTTCTGATAGCATCCAGGCCACTTAACCCAGTACACGGATATTATTACTTGTCTGTGTTCCCCAGTGAATTGCAAGCTCCTCAAAGGTGCGGACTTCTCCTCCAACACTGCTTGACATATACATAGTAGGTGCTTAATAAATATTTGTTAAATGGAGTAAGTTGCATATTATTTCCTTTTCCTCATTCACTGATTCTTTTACCATTAATTAATCAATTCACTGATTACTCAAACATTATAGAGCAGCTACTGTCCCAGGAACTGGTGAGAAAAATGGTTCCTATCCCAAAGACAGGCTCCTGCTTTTAAGGGACTAGCTGTGTGTGTGTGCTTGTGTGTGTGTGTGTATCTTTTCTACTCATAAGGCTCCACAAAAACTCTTCTAATAGAGTCCTCCCCACTCCAGGCCTTACTTGCTGCAATTCTGGGGCCTATTGGATGTTAGAGAGTGGGTGGATGGTCCCAAGAGGCAGGTGGGAGGCAGCAAGGTGGGGAAGTGCTCACTGGACTCCTGGGGGCCAAGGAAAAGGAATCTTAGGAAGGGAAGGCCCTTTGGATCAAGATAGGTCCCCATCTAAGCTGCCCCTACTTTGATTCTCTTCTCCCAGAGAAGAGCATTTTTAGTTTTTAGACTAATTACAGATTATAACATCTATAATTACAAATATAATTTAAACAAAATAATTAATTAAACAATAAAAGATGTGAAAAGAGGTATCCCCTTCCAAAACCTCTGCACGTGAATTTAAAATTCAATCCCCAATTCTTTCTATATTGTATTTTTGCTTTATAGGCATATAGGGGGCATCCCTCCCCCTCTACCCCCATCATACAATGTTGAAAATATTCAGGAGCCTTGGCAAGAAATAAAGTCACGCCAGACAAATATAGAGTTCTGCCTGTAAGAACTTGTCCTTCAAAAGCACGAAGATCCTGGAAAAGGTAAAGAGGGACAAATGTAAACAGACTCCATGGAGTCGCTAGATGTTCAGGAGCATTTTAAATACCAGGAACTGGGCCAGGCGGGCCTGTTCTGGGCAAAGGTGAGGCACGGGGGACGCCAGGTATGCCTGCTGTCAGCAAGAAGTCCGCTTTGGTTGTAGACAAATTGGGGAAGTGATGAAGGCTAATTAAAAAGCACTTAGGCTCGGGAAACAGGAAGCAGAACGCCGCGGCGGAAGGCGAGCGCGCTGCGGGGCGCGGTGCCAGCGCGGAGGGCTGGGCGGTGCGGGGCTCCGGAGCCGTGCGCACCCGCGGCCCTCCAGCTCCGGGCGGGGGGGGGGTCGGGGGGCGGGGCCTGGGGCTGACGAGCACACCCCCACAAGCCTGCAGCGCGCCGTTCTTGTCGATTTCCTCCTCATTGCGGATTTCGTTAAAATGCCGCGCTCACTGGGTTGATGAAACTCCACGCCTCTTTGGCGAGAGGTTGGGGCAACGGTGTTTGAATGTTCAGCAGAGCTTTTCCCATTAACCTTAAAAATGGAACAAAAGGTTTTTGATGAGGTAGGATTGGGAATGATGAAGTGCTAGTGGCGGCGCCTGTGGGGCGGAGGACTCCAGAAATTCTGACACCTCAGTTCTGAGACTTTGGTTAGTATGTTAACTTCTTTTTTCAGAGCCTGAGGGGGATAGCCTAGAATTTCCAGATGCTGACATCCTGTTTCCAGTTGCCCTTAGGGAGTTGGAGTGCTGAGTTATGAATTAGTAGACTAGCGTGATGCTTTCTTCCTTGGTCACCTTGAAAAATCCTCTTCCCATGATTGCGACACAGTGAGGGGACTTGACCACATCTTTCCTATTGGGCTCAATTGAACTGACCGTATCCTTCTTCTTATGAATGCATTAGTGAGGTTTTAAAGGTAATATCGTCAAACCAAAAAGTTATTGAGTACCAACTACATCTCTTTACTAAAAACTCTGAAGTTAAATATAAGCAACTCTTCATTTTCCACCGAGAAAGCACTTTGGATATTTGTCATCCGCATGCATATAGCACTGTGCGGGCCAACGCGATTTAAATCCTAATCTGCCCTCAGAAGACCTATAATACCAAAAATACTGTAAGGACGTCGCAGAGATGTTCGCTATAATCATTAAACACACAAATTCAGAAAGTAAACGTGTAACGTTAAATTATGCGGTGAATTGTTAATAAACATATATTCAAATAAGCTACATGAGGGCAGGGTCTTTTTTTTTTTTGTCCATTGTGTTACCAGCTGTATCCCTAGAGGGTCTGGAACAATGCCTGATACACAGGACTTCAATAAACATTTGTTGACTAATGAATGGAAGATGTACTTGTCCCCAAAGTGGTTACTTAAGATGCAAAACACTTATTTCAATAACGCTGTCATTGTTCAAACTATTTTTTGGAAGGAACTCTTCTTTGGGAATTTCCTTTAAAACTAGTGCCATTCCTTTACAACCATACTTCAAGTTTTGTATCAAATCAATACAGTCTGAATGAGTGAGTTTACTTATGTTATTTATCAGGCATAGATCCAAATAACTTTCTCAGTTCATTCTCAAAGGGTGAATTTACCACCCTTGAGGTTATTAAAAGAATGCCATGGGCCCTGAAAGCAATTCTCCAAGAGGCATGCCAAAATGTTTGCATTAATAAAAGCTTCATTGGAAAAAGTGTCTAACTTCCTGAGATGAATACCTTGAAGGGAATAGAACTCATCTGATTAAAAAAAAAAAAAGAACTCATCTGATTTATTCTTGTATGTTTGATAAAAAATCAATTCCATTACTCATATTTACATTATACTCCTGGAAAGAGCTTAAGTGCTTTTGATTGAGTAAAGAAAGCGGCCTGTAAGAATTGTTTGTTCTTCACCACCATTCTTCCAAAGGTTTTAAGCTGGCTGAGAATAGGAGCTATTTTTCCTTATTGATTAAACTTCCATTCTCTATCATTTTATCCACTTTTATTCACTTCCAGAAATTGCAGAATCTTTCATTTCCCTATGTTTCATACACATTGTTTTTAATCACAGAATAATACAAGATTATTTTTAAAAAGTTCACATAGTATGGAATTATATGGAGTAAAATCTTATAGTCTATGGAATAGATTCATAGAGCAGATTCAATCCATCACCACAACCCAAAGTCCACTACAATGAAAAAAAAGGGATTCCCCACCAAGCATTTCTGTTTTGAAATATGCCTCACTTATGAAAATATGCTTAAAACAAAATGTAGAAATTTAATGAATTGATGTAAATAATGCCATGTAACTATCACCTAAATTAAGAAAGTGAGCATTGCCAGGACCTTAGAAGTCCCCCTGGGTGTCCATTCCCTCCCTTTCTTTTCCCACTAAAGATAACCAATATCCTTTTGTTTTTTTGTGGTAATCATTTTCTTGTTTTCTCTATGCTTTTCTGTCTACGGAGGCATCTATAATCTCCATGGACTAGTTTTGCCTATATTTAAATATTACAGAATTAGTCATAATGTATGAATGATCTCTTTCAGTTACCATTATATTCAAGATTTATTCATGTCAGTTATCTTTGTTGCTTAGAAATCCATTGTATGAATCTGCAACGATTCATCTATTCCACTGCCCATGAACATGAGTTGTTTTTAGTTTTGCATTATTATGAGTGGTGCTGCTTTGAACATACTTGAACGTGCCTCCCGGTACACACGCGCAAGTGTTATAACTAGGATAACTAGGTGGGTGGGTAACTAGGGGTGGAAGAGTTGGGTGGGAGGGTGTGCGATGTACACTCCCAACACCACCGGAGTTTCTGTTCTTCTGTATCCTTGTCAATGGTGGGTATTTTCAATCTTTAAAATTTTTGTGTTCTGGTGAATGTATAGTCCTCTAACATTTTCCTGCCTTTTCAAAGTTATTTTGGCTCTTCGAGGTGCTTTGCATTTCGTATGTGTTTTAGAATATGCTTGTCAGTTTCTACAAAAATCTCCTGCTGGGATTTTGTATGAGAATGCATTGAATCTATAGATCAATTTGAGGGGAGAGTTAGCATCTATTATTGTTATGTATTGTTCTTTTACATATGTAACAAATCCTAGTATACATTGTTACTATTTTTGTTTAATCAGTTATTACAAATATTGATTTGTTTGTATTGAGATATAATTCACATACCATATAATCCACATTCACATACCATATAATTCACATACCTTTTTAAGGTGTATAATACAGTGGTTTTTAGTCTATTCATAAGGATGTTCAACGCTCACCACTGTCTAATCTCGGAACATTATACTCACAGCAAAAAGAAACCCCATACCTAGTAGGAGTCACCACTTATCTTTTAAAGATATATAAATCATAAAATGTCATATATTACTAATTGAGACATCTTTGTAGTGCTCTTATTTGTATAGAAAGCATTTGAGCGCTATTTCTTCCTATCTAGTATCATTTACCTCTGCCCGAAGCATTCCCTTTAGCGTTCCTTGTAATGTGTAGCTGCTAATGGTGCATTATTCAGCTATTTTATGTCTGTAAAAGCCTATTTTGCCTTAATTTTTGTAAGCTATTTTCACTGGGTATAGATTTCTAGCTAAATTCTTTTCTTTTAGGACTTTCAAGATGTTGCTCCGCTGTTTTCTTCTTTGCATGGTTTGAAATGAGAAATCCGCAGTCATCCTTTTCCTTGTCCTCTGTATGTAACAGATCTTTTGAAATCTGCCTGCTTTTAAGATGTTCTCCATCACGGGTTTTAAGCAATTTGATTATCATGTGCTTTGGCATCGTTTTCTTCATGTTTCATGTGCTTGTGTTTCCTTGAGCTTGCTGGATCTGTGAGTGTATAATTTTTGTCCAATTTAGAAAACATTTGACCACTATTTCTTCAACTATTCTCTCTCCCAGGATTTCCTCTCTTTTGTTTTCTCCTGGGACCCCAGTTACATATTTATTAGGCTACTTAACCAGCACATGGATGCTCTTTTCTTTTTTTCTTTTTGGAATTCTTTTTTCTGTCTGTGTTTCATCTGGGAATGTTTCTGTTAGGATATATTTGAGTTAACTAGTCTTCTATCCTCCCTTATCAAAGTTGCTATTGGTCCCATTTAGTGTATGTTCCTTTGAGACATTGTAGTTTTCATCTCTAAAACTCAGTTTGGGTCTTTTTATTTTTTAAAGATGTATTTATTTGTTTTAGAGATAGAGAGAGAGAGAGTGTGGGGGAGGGTGGGGGGACAGAGGGAGAGGGAGAATCTCAAGCAAACTCCCCACTGAGTGTGGAGCCCAACCCTGAGATCACGACCTGACTGAGCCATCCAGGTGCCCTTCAGGTTGGGTCTTTCAATAAGTTCCCTGTCTGTACTTAATTTTTTGAGTATGAGAAACAATTATAGGAACTGTTTTACTGTCCTTGCCTGCTATTATTGTCATGTGGTAATGCTGCATATATTTTGAACTCTAGAAGGCAGTATTATTATTCTTTTACAATAATTGTTTTTGCAATTATCTGTGTTCACTTAGATTTACACATATGTTTATTATTTACCCCAGGTTGTTATTTATCTTTAACCCTTTTTGTAGTATTTTTTTAAATTCTAGAAATATTTAATTTTGTTACTTGGTTAAATCTATCAGGTGTTTACTTTAGGCCCCTGGATCTTTCTTGGAAAGGCCTTCCCAAACTAAGGTTATAGAAATATTGTTGGATAATTTTACCTATATTTTTATAAATTTGATTTAAACTTTTAATTCATCTGGATTTTTTGTTCTCTATTGTGTGAAGGTAAGGATCTGGCTTAATTCTTTCTGCGTAATTAGGAAATTGACTCACCACTCTTTATTGAGTATCTATCCACTTCCTCTGATTTGAAATATAACCTTATTATATAATTTTTCCTTATAAACGTGGGTCTTCTATTTTCTTGCACCAGTGCCCCAATTTTTAAATTACTGTGATATGCAGTAATTAATATGGAACTACAGTGTGACAAAAATACCTCCTTGTATTTTATAATGATAGCCATTGAACGCAGCTTGATAGGAATCTAATGCTTTTGGGTCTATTAATGACAGACACATAGCTTGATACCGATAAGCAGCAGCAGGGCTCTCTGGACAAAACTGTGATACAGATAAAGAGGCAATCTTTTCTCCTTTCTTCTGAACAACCTTTCTAGATCTCTGGGGTTGCAGGGTTGTCATGCAATCCCAGGCTACGCAGGGCTCTCTTTCAGGCCTGCTTTCTTGGGGACAATATCTGTTTCTCTAAACCTACTTTTGAATCATCTCCTCTGGATTCTACTGTCAACTAGTCTGTTGGAAAGACTCTGAGAAAATAGTTTACACTAAGGGATTGATGACTGGTAAAGATTTAACGTCATCATGGCACATGCATGGCTTAATATCAATGTGTGTCTTTGCTACCCAACGTAAGCTGTCATGGTGTACTTTTTTGCTGATCCCGGGCTTTCCCTGAGAACCTTGTGCAACACAGCACTCCAGGAGTCCCTAACACTTCATCAGCATTGGTGTGTGGGTTGGAATTCGTTTTCCACCCCTGAAATATGTTTTCTTTTCCCAGGTGAAATACACATTGAGGGAATGAAGCATGATGGTGGCTGTATTAGTTTCCTAGGTTTGTTGGAACCAAAGACTCTACGTCTTAAAACAGAAAGACTTGGGGGGCGCCTGGTGGCACAGTTAGTTAAATGTCTGACTCTTGATTTCAGCTCAGGTCATGATCTCAGGGTTGAGGGATTGAGCCCTGCATCGGGCTCTGCGCTCAGCATGGAGTCTGCTTGAGGTTCTCTCTCTCCCTCTCCCTTTGCTCCTTCTGCTCATGCTCTCGCTCTCTTTAAACTAAATAAAAAAAAAAACAACCCAGAAGAACTTTATTGTCTCATGGTTATGGAGTCCGCAAGTTCAAAATTAAGGTGTCAGCAGGGCTGTGCTCTCTCCAGCAGTTCTAGGGGGAGAATCCTTCCTTGACTCTTCTAGCTTCTGGGGTTTGCCAGCAATCCTTAGCCTTTCTTGACTTGCAGATACATTTCTCCAGTTACATGGCCATTCTTCTCCCTGTGGGTCTTCACACTGTCTTCCTTCTGTTTGTGTCTATATCTATATAGAGCCAAATATATGGATATACTTACGTATGTTCAAATTTCCCCTTCTTATAAGGACACCAGCCATATTGGAGTTCATCTTAATGAACTGATTTTAACTCGATGACCTCTGTAAAGACCCTATTTCCAAATAAATTCACATTCTGAGGTACTAGAGATTAGGACTTCAACATACGAATTTGGAGGCGGGGCGGGGGGCGACACAAATCAACTTTTCACGGTGGCACTCACTGAAGTTGTGGGTGGAAAACTCTTTAGCTCTGTGTAAAAGCAGCCCCATCAGGGTCAACCAGGGCAACCAGTTCTGCCCTAAAAACGACGTCGCCTGATAGTGGAAGAGCACTGAGAGTCATTATTATTTGTGTGGTTAAAGAGATTCTGGGCTGAGAGTCACAATCCAGAATTAAACCCTTCACAATTTCCAGAGGATTTAAGAGGATTATTTTATCTTTGTTCTTATTTAGCTCTATTTTAAAGGGATTTTTGAGGCAGTGTATATTGCTCACTAAATTTTTCTCATGCCTCTTCACTGTAGATGCAGCAAAGCAAACAAGATCTAGGTATGACTGAACATGCTGACACATTTCTAGAACAGGTGTTTGTTCATTTGTTTGTTTTTAATGAACCTGCTGAGTTTTTGAGCTTATGAAGGAAGAATCTAGTTCTGTTGTATTGACTTTTTGGCATCACAAATTATAGGCCAACTGAAATTTATGAGTTCAACATGCTTCATGTGTGATTTGAGTTCATCTGTGGGAAACGAACAGAGGCAGGAAGTAAATTATGAGGTAAGGAGAAGTATTCACTAGGCGTTTGTGAGATTTCTTGGTCAGCAGATTAGTTGATTCATGGTTTAAAAAAAGAACTTATTAGACTGCTTTATGAGGGATTAGCTTTTTATTGCCTATATGAAATAGGTATAATCTAATTTTATTATTAGTGCAGAACAAATGTGCTAAGTCTTCAGAGGTATGCTCATCTAGGAATGGATGACAACTTTTCTTAAAGCCGAATTCATTTGCTACTATTTGGGAAAATGTTTCAGGGGATGAGTAGTCAGACACCGGGGTGATGCCACCCAGCAACTTGCAGTTTCTTTATTAGTTAAAAGTAAACTCCAGTGGTTCTTTATTAAGGAAATCATGATGGAAAGCGCAGTCCCTTAACCACACCAAACACCGATGCTGCTTATTTTGCAGGTGATTTGCTATGGACGGATGAATTTAAAAAGTTGTTTGGTGTGCAGCAGGAAGGGCGACTCTATGGCTTCGTGGGATGGGAGTGCATGTATTTTGGAGTTACACAGTCCTCAGTTCACAGCTCGGTGTCCTCTTTGTGCTCTCTCGAGCACAATTCTTAATCTGAGCACCTCAATTTTCTCACTTTTGAAACATGGGCGTTGATACCTTTCTTGTAGTATTGTGAGGATTAAATCAGATTATCACTGTAAAGTGCCTGGCCCCAAATTAATTTTGTATCAAAATTAGTTTCCTATTTTCTTTCTCAAATCCCATTTTTTTTGGTTACATGATTATGTGATCTTAAACTAAAACATAGCTCCATCATCTTAAACTAAAACCTAGATTCTGTTGGAGGAAAAGTTGGTTAGGTAATTCTCTTTTCTGTCCAGTGGCTCCATAGACAAGGGCACTGTCAACATTGTTTAGGTTCAGCATTTTAAATAAAACCACTGGCCTGTAGGAGAGACACCAGTATAAAGTATGTTAGGAGAAAGGACATAAATATTCTAAGCATATGATCAGAAACAGAGCTCTTGTTCGGGGGAGCTACTTTAGGATTTTTGAGTAATTCGGAATGGGAGGAACTCTAATACTATTTTCCTTCTTTTTTCCACTTCAACCTGTGCATGGTTCCGAAGGGCCATTCATTGGCCTTTTTTGGCAACTCTTGCACTATTAGAGATTAAGTGTGGCCCTGTTTGCCAAACTTGGGACAGCCAGGATGACAGGAAAAAGGAGCCCACTGGTTCTTGCTTTAAATTTATAAAACTTTGTAGTGTTGTTTGGACAATTAAATTGAAAATAGGAAAATTGTTTTTTTTAAAGCCTTAAATTCCCTAGTGTTCAAAATCTTTATTGAAGCCATCTATTTTGAAAAAAAATTATTCTTCTTATAATTAAGAGTGCCAAGCTTGGGTACAGCTTTTTTTTTTTTTTTTAAAGGTTTCATTTATTTGACAGAGAGAAATACAGTGAGAGAGGGAACTCAAGCAGGGGGAAGTGGGAGAGGGAGAAGCAGGCTTCCCACTGAGCAGGGAGCCAGAGGTGGGGGGCTGGATCCCAGGACCCTGGGATCATGACCTGAGCCGAAGGCAGATGCTTAATGACTGAGCCATCAAGGCGACCCTTGGATACAGCTTTTAAAAACAAACTGCATGGATTGCAATTTTTGTTTTAATGGCATCAAAATTAACAGATTGCCTTATATACGGCTATCATGTCGTATTCTGTGATTTTTTTTTTCCCTGCAAAGATGTTATGTATACATGCTCACTAATTTCATTGTTTGACTCATAAATATCTATCTTTGGTTTCAAAATGTGTGTGTGTGAGCATTGTTGGATGTTGCTAACCATCTGTAATGTTCTTCATTTCTCAGTAAAGAAATGGCGTGGGATGGTCAAAAATTAATTGCTTAGCAACATAGGACTTTTAAACAAACTGCTGCTTTTCAGGATTAGGGAAGAGAAAACCTATCCATGTGCTTGGTCAGTGATTGGGACAGAATTTTGCTACCCATAGCTCTTTTTAACAGCAATGGATGCCAGCAGGTTTATGACTCCATCTGTAGAGTTATTGCCCCAAGAAATAATATTTCAATTGTAGCTATCTCTGTGAGATATCTCTATAAAGATTCTCTTTTACTTTGTGCTTTGAAACATATACTGTTGATGGACCAGCCCTTCTTATGCCCAACACTGTTGACGATGTAGATAACAGAGGTGTCTGTACCAGTAAGGATTTTTTTAAAAATTGAAGCATTGAATGAAAACAGTGAAATCTGCTGGAAACCACAGCAATATCTAATGCTTGAGCATTTCCAAAATCTGTATATTGCCCGGAAATAAGAACCGTTTGAGATCATCTAGAGTATCTTTCGGTTTAGTAGAGTGATTTTTCCACCCCCAGTAATACAATGACAAATCTTCTCGAAGTTGGCCTGATGATCTATGAAAGTCTTAATTTGGACATATTGTACAAACAAGCACTATCTTCTCAAATGTATATTGCTTGAGAAGTGCGTTTTAGGAACAAGTGTGGTGCAAGCTGGTATAAAAGGTGTGGAAATGATAAATGTAGCAGACAGCTAAAGCTTTACTCTGCTCAGCACTTGAAATATAATTTCCAGTGAAGTTATCTTTAGCAATTACCCTCTGATGTTTCTTAAAAAGGTCTGCTACTCTGAATCTTTTTTTGGGTGCCTTGGAGTTTTGGATGATTGTTTTAGACACTTGGAATTACGCTGTTCTTTTGGGGCTTGTCTGAAGAGGGGCTGGTTTTCCTAATTCCTAATGCAGCAGCAATAAGAACACTAGTTAGCACTTAGGAGGCTCCACTTCTCAATTTCAAAGCACTTTGCAAATATCAATTAATTGCTTTGAATGGGGAGTTCTGCAGCTGCTGGAGAAAAAAGGAACACACAGTGATTGGCTCATTATCATTTACAGCTGTTGAAAAATGTTTTTCAAAGAAATAATTACAGATTTTCATATATATTTGAGAAAAAAGGAGCAGGGGGAAGGCTACTAAGGATCCTTTTTTTTTTTTTAAACAAACGACTCTTGCCTTTTCATTTGGGTTTGAGAGCAGCATTTTTATTGCAATTACCCTTCCCTAGACAAAAAAGAAGAGGAGCCATCCCCTCGCCAAGAAAATGCAAGACTGTAAATCCTCTTTTGGAAAATAATCTCAATCTCACCACTTTTCAGTTTTGGGCTGTTGAAAATTTTTGTTTATCAGTCGTAGGACCGCTGCTGGACTCTCCTCGATGCAGCCTGATTTAATGTCTGATCCAGCGCCGGCTTTGTCCAGCTTTAATTATGCATGAAAGCAGAACAAGTAGACAATAATTGATAGTGCTTCTTGCATTGTTTTCTGCAGAGCTGTATCACCACAGGGGGCCAAAGGAAACTATCCAAACTGTCTGTCACCAGGCAGCCTGAGCCATGGAAACAGATTTCTTCCTCTCTCTTTTCTTTTTCATTCTTTTCTCTTTCCTTTTCTTCTTTTTCATAATGTGAATCTCCTGGCAGGGCAGATAAGCTGCTAATTCTATTAATTTTCTTATCAAAATCAGCAAGGTAACTGAAGCTTCCAATTTAGTGATTTATTATCCTGAGCAAGCTGTGCGGAGTGCACCTTTCATATTCTGTAATTGGCACTAGAGGGGAAGAGACTTTCAAGGGAGATGCACTCAGCTAACCGTTTCCATTTCAATTGACTATTGAGCAAACAAATGGAGTGTCCTTTCATTGGCTTAAATCATTTAAAATGATAAAGCTTGCAATTCTGCATTTGAATATATGCCAGTGGATATCTGTGTGCAAGATGCTGACCCCTAAGACATTAAAATATGAGCATAATAACATCCCACTATAGGATTTTGCCATCAATAAAACATCCAAGTGCGATATGTTAATTGACGTGCAAAAGGCCAAAATTGATCACACATGTAATCTGACCCTTATTATTACACCATCCCCCAAGCCCCTGGAAATAAACAGCTTTCCTTTGCAACTGACTGCTGGATTCTTTTGTATAGGAGAGGGGGAGGCATACGGTGGCTGCTGGTTCAGCCCTGAAATAGAAACCGGTGTCGAAGGCAGGAACCTCACCAGCTGGGAAGGGGAGAAAAGTGGTGAGCTGCTGGGTGCCAAGGGTTGGGGGGGACTGATTCAGATGTAGATATAGAAGGGAGACTCGATTTCAGGTGGGAAAAGTAGCTACTCCTTGTTTGGTGTCATTTGAAAAGTTGGGGAGGGCTCCTCTACCCCCACTGTTACTCTCAGTGAAATAGAAACTCCATTATGTAAGCATAGTTAGTAGCGGAATGCTAGCTATAATTGTAGGTGCTTATGACCACCATTTTCCTCTGCAGAGTGAATTTTACATAGTAGTTGCTATCAACTAGTTTAATGACAGCAAATTGCACTATATACCTTGCACTATTTACGTCTAAGGGCAAAGTGTTAATTCCCCCATTTCATAGATGATGCTGAGGGGTTGGAGAGATTAAGGAGCTTGTCTGATTTCCCTTGGTTAGAAAGTGCTCCATCTGGGATTTGAATTCAGAACCATGATTTTCAAAACTCTGTTCTCTAATCACCGTACTGTTCTTCCTCTAGACTCGTATTTCTGGAAGAAATAGCACCCCAGGTCCTCCCACTTCGGTATAAATCATACCTTGAATCACGCCATACTCAAACCTTTGAATTAGTTTTGGGTACTTAAAACTTCAAAGAAAACTCATATTAAAAATGGAATCACTGTTTCTCATGAAATACAGTTTTGACAATTTGGAACTTCCCCCCTAATTCTTTGGGACCTTTCCCCCTTACATTTCCAGGGACTATTCTCCCTTGTAGGGGGCTGTCCGTGGTGCCTGGGGCTGGGAGATGTACTGCAATAGTGTACACAGTGATTTAGACATTTGTTTGGGCTTTTAATCTTTTCTCATCTACACGCACCACCAAAATAAAAACCAGTGAAGTATGTACCCTATAAATCTGCTTGTTCTCTCACTCCCCAGAAATATTTCAGAAAGAACCTGACACTTGTAATCAGAACTGGGCTTAGATGCTGCCTCCTTTTGATTCAGCAATCCTGCACCCCTTCCTTTTCCGTTTTAAACAGCATGAAAGTAGTGGAGGCCAGAAGGGCACTGGTGGGAGCAGCGCTGCGGTGGGAAGGGTGGAAAATCCACTCGTGGGAGATGAATCTCCACCTGACTGCAAGTGTGTAGATTATTGAGTTAAGAGAGGAACAAGTGCAAGTGCAGTTAGTAAATGCTGTAGCTCATACAGGTGGGGAGGAGGCCCTGGGTCTTCCCAGGGCATGCAGCGAAAAGGCAGGTGTGTCGTGACAGAGAAGCAGGGCTGATGTTCTTCGAGAATAGAATTGCAAAAGACCTTTGGAGGTTATTTAGGAACAGAAGAGACTGGACAATAATTAGTAAGAGTTGGGTCTAAAGAAAGGCTTTGTGGGACCTTGTTAAAAAGAAAAGGAGAAAGTAAATAATACTTAAGGGATAATAATTCTCTGGGTTGCTGGGAGATATGTAAGACCAAATCATCTCAAATCAGTGAGAGGAAATAATGGAAAAGTGGACCAAAGGAAGAGGGGAAAGAGCTAAAACTATGTTAGCAGTAATTATTACTCTTTAGGAAACATTGTGTCATGCACTGGGCCAGGTGCTTTCTCTATATTAGCTCATAAGATTATTTTTCCCAGTTTATAGATGAAGAAATTGTCTCGTTCTTATTCTGTGCTCTAAGTTATTTTGCAAGAATATTACCAGTGTGATACATTTTAGAATTTTTGTATGTCTACCATTGGTGGAATACTAGCTATAAAGACATGGATATTGTGAATTAAAAAGAAAAAAAGTACATAGGAAACACTACATCAGAAACTAATGATGTAATGTATGGTGATTAACATAACATAATAAAATAAAAAAATGGAAAAAAGTACATAGGAAACAAAAGAGTTTGAGAATAGTTGATTCAGGGGTTGGAATAATGCACGAAGATTATGTAAACCCTGATTACTAATAGTACAATGGGTCAAGTCACAGAAATTCTCTGATCTTCAATGTGAGATGGCATGAAATTTCTGCTGTTATCTACGAGAAATATTTTGAAAATAATCAAAGCAGATATACTAAGGCAAAGCCTAATTTTAAAGACAGGCATTAATAAGACAAATTATTTATGATTTTAAAATGACCATCGATGTGCTTTTCAAGGAAGAATGATGGCCCACCAGGCTAGCTAGGATAAAACTAGAACTCTCTTCTCCGTTTGCTTCCAAGTTTTTATCTATACCTTCTGTGTACAAAGGTGACTTTGACTTCAAAGGGCAATGGGAATTGGATCTGGTATGAAAATGGGACTAGGAAATATATGGTCTTTCAGGAAAAGGTCATTACATACTGTACAGAAGCTCAACTTTTATTTTGGTTAAATACTTTTTTTCAGTGGGATTTACTAGCTAATTACTTCCCCGGCTTTGTGGCTTTGCAAGACTTACCTGACCTATAATGTCTGCTGAAGGACTTCAAGCCTCAAGGTTTATGTTGCTTTTATGTAAAATTATTAATATTAATAATAATTAACCATGCGTAGTAACTAGGGTGGGCCAGATGGCCTTTCCTCCTTTCAAAACTTCTTTATATTCTTCATTTCAAAAGGTAGAGGTGATAATGCAAAGATACAAGTGACATTTTAAATTAAATTATTGATCTTGGAGTGAAGTTTAAATAATTTACTCAACAAGAGGGCTGCCTTTCACTTGTATCACATTGGAAGCTCTAAATACCATCTGCTTATATCAAAGGAAAACTGTTTGTCTGTTTGTAGTCATGCTGAGTGTGGGGCTCCTGTTGGCCCCATTTTTAAGACCCTCATCCATTAATCTTACTAGGTATTAGTTGGGATCACTGGTAATTAGTCTTTTAAGTTGCATCCAGATGGGATGTATAAATTATTAGAAGTTTACTGCCAGGCACAAGTGAGGATGATTCATGGACGGATGGCACTTTCCTCTGCTCTCTGATAAGAAGTTCTGAAGAGTAGGCACTTGGTGAGACTAACCTTCATGCTTTGTCTTGATTCCAACAATTGCTGACTGTTACTTCTGGTATATCTGAAAACACAAGAGGTTGATATGTTCAAATTTTTTAGAGTTATTTTATATTCTCTATCCCACCTCTTTTGGTTCCCCCTACTGTTCTTCCTTCCTTTATATCAGTAGCATGTCTCTCCAGAAGCAGCCTCGATTGCATTGGACGTAGTATTGCCAGGAATCTCCTTGCCTTGGCCAGTGAGAATGGTGTTGGAGATAGGGGGGTCGGGTGGGGTGACCAGATTAGATTTTTATCATTGGGAACTTAACCTTGAATATATGGGTCATCCAGTTGTAATCCTCACTGCAGGCATATAGATTAAAAGAAAGAGAGTTGGCCATGTGGTTTATGCTGATCCTCTTGTACCTTTTTCTTATTGTACTTTCTTGGCAAAATCTTCCTCCTTCCTAAACCCTGATAACCACTTATATCTTTTCACACCTATATTCAAGCAGTGAAGCGTATTGGAGACAGTGAGGTGAAAGATTGGTAGGACTATAAATTTTATAATTACTATGTAGTTAATGTACAATTAGACAGAAGTCCAGCTTAAGCTAGCTTAAGGAAAAGTGGAAATTTATTGGTTTATGTAGTGAAAAGCTAAAGAGGTGGTCAGGCTTTAGGCATGGCTGGCTCTAGACATTCAAGCAGTATCATCAGGGCACTGCTTTCTTTCCAGCTTGGTGAAAAGATCACATCTAGCAGCCTTAACTAAGTTTACATTATTTGTGTACTTTTAATAACGACAGGAGGGAAAGAATGTCTTTCCTGACAATGATAGTGAAAATTTTATGTTTTTATGTTTTTTTCTTAAGGATTTTATTTATTTATTTGAGAGAGAGAGAGAGAGTGAGCATGAGCAGGGAGAGGGGCAAAGGGAGAGGGAGAAGGAGAGTTCCCACTGAGCAGGGAGCCAGATGCAGGGCTCGATCATAGGACCCTGGGATCAAGACCAGAGCCAAAGGCAGACGCTTAACCAACTGAGCCACCCAGGCACCTGCTGGCAGTGAAAATTTTAGACTATACTCCGAGTAGCCTAGAGTGGGTCACATGCTCATCCCTGGACCAATAACTTAAGTCTCAGTCCTACAACCACTGGTAGGGTAGGGTTATGATCCATGCTAGTAGAGTGGGGGAGGGGAGCATGTATGTCAATAATCAAACTCAAAAGTGTTCCCAAAACTGCTTGGCACTCCTACTACACTCTTCTAGTTCAAGTTGCATGTCCACTCTTTTTTTTTTATTTTTAATTTTGTTTATTTATTTATTTGAAAGAGAGAGAGCCCACATGCGCTAGAGGGGGAGGGGCAGCGGGAGAGGGAGACACAGACTCCCCTCTGAGCAGGGAGCCCCGCGTGGGGCTCGATCCCAGAACGCTAGGATCATGACCTGAGCTGAGGGCAGACGCTTAACTGACTGAGCCACCCAGGCGCCCCTACATGTCCACTCTTAACAACAAATATTTTAAATCATCTCTACTTTTGTCAAAATTCTCATCTCCCGGGAGCCTGGGTGGCTTAGTCAGTTGAGCATCTGCCTTTGGCTCGGGTCATGATCTCAGGGTCCTGGCATTGAGTTCCACATTGGGCTCCCTGCTCAACGGTGAGCCTGCTTCTTCCTCTGCCATTCCCACTGCTTGTGCTCTCTCTGTCAAATAAATAAATAAAATCTTAAAAAACAAAAACAAAAACAAAAAAAACCTCTCCTCTCCCTCCTCCTTCCCCTAACTTTTTCTCTGACTCTCAGTGGTAAATGTCCTTTCCCTCAGTCTTACAAAGAAAGTTCACAACAGATAGAGAACCCTACCATCAATTTCCTGCCACCTAACACTTATGCAAATGCAAGGCTTACATTTCCATTCATCCTCTTCCCTTCCCTTACAATTGGGACAGGGGCTCCTCTTTCTACTTATGGCCAGTGCCATTATTGTGCTTTTTCTTATCCTCTAACACCTGTATGCCAACCATTGCCCATCTCTTTCATGCACATTCTACTATATTCCCCTACTAGCACATTCCCATTCTCTCTTTCGCTTTTACCTTTTAATAAACTCTCCATTAATCCTACATCCCTTCTTTAGCTATGGTCCTAAGATTTTCCTTCCTTCAAAGCCAAACATCTTATGAATAATGACAATCCTTGTTATTGCCATTTCCTTACTTCCCACTTATTTCTCAACCCACTCTTGTCTAACTCTGACCCAAACAGCAAGCCCTATTATGTCCCTCCTGCTTAAAACCCTTCAGTATTTGTCCACCGCTCTTAGGATAAATATCCAAATTCTCAAAGTGGCTTAGAAGGCCCTGGATAGTCTGGCTCCTCTGGAGATCTCTAGCTGTATCCTGCACCAGTCTCTTTATTTCCACTACCACTATTGTCTTTCTTTTTAAAATACATATTCTATCACATTCCCAGCAGGAACCAGCTGGTACATTCAAGTTGTGTGATTGAGGAGAGATTATGAGGAACTATGTACAAAGGTATAGTCAGGGTTAAGAGAAAGCAACAAGAGATGATGATGCATCTGGGAGCTGAGAGCTGTTACCAAGAATGTAGGTCCCTGTAGGTATCTTAAGAAGGAATGATTTCAGGTTCCTGAGATGGCCCTTGCATGTAGCAATGGGATAAGACTACCTGACAGGAGCTGTGCTCCTAGAGAGACTGCCACAACAATTGCTAACCCAAGGACCTGCAGGAAGAGAACCAGGAGATTAAATGCCTCAAACAATTGGCTGAACATTAGTAGAATCCAGAGGGCAAAGGATCTAAGTGATACATATACGTTAGCCTTTTGGGGTCCAGATCAGGGTAGAGAAGGGTGGAGAGTGGATTAGGAAGGGCAGTGGATAATCTCCAGCTCTTTCCAACCATAACAGTGGCACATACTCTGTTCCTCTGTCTAGATACCCTCTTTTTCTTGCTGATCCTCTTCAACTAGTTAATTCTTTTTTATCCTTTATTTATTTTTAAAAATATTTATTTATTTATTATTTTAGAGAAAGAGAGAGAGGAAGAGGGAGTGCTAGTGTGGGGTGGAGGGGCAGAGGGAGAGGGAGAGAGAGGATCCCAAGCAGACTCCCCACCGAGTGCGGAGCCCTATATAAGGCTTGATCTCACGACCCTGAGATCATGAACTGAGCCAAAATCAAGAGTTGGATGCTTATTCGATGGAGCCATCCAGATGCCCGTCCTTTTTATCCTTTAAACCTCAGCTTGAGTGCCTGTGTCTTAGAGAAACTATCTTTAATCAACTCATAGGTCAAGGCCCTTCATTTATTCTCATGGAGTCTGGTTCCTTTCCTTCTCAGGATTTATCTCAGTTTGTAATTATCCTGCTATTAGTGCAAAAATTTCAATTTAACTAATGTATGTCTCCTCCATAAGGCTGTATACTCTCTGACTCCTGTTGCAGGCCCTAACACACAATGCCTGGAATATAGCAGGAACTCACTAAATACCTGCTAAATGAATAGACTAGAAATGTAATCAAAGCATATGAAAATATTTACCAAATCTCATTTACAACTGCTTTGTAAGTCCTTTTGTCACTCTGTTGCCTTTGGTCTAGGCACATGCTGTTTTGCTAGGCTGACAATTTTTCAGTACTTTGGCCAGATGGGCATAATACTGCCTATTGGTACGGTAGCTTGAGATTCATGATTCTCTCATGATGTTTTAGGTCAATGTATTGTTTTTCCCTTGTTAGGCTTGTGCTTGCTCAGTCACCTTTCACTAAATGCAAAATGTCTGATTGACACCAACCTGCTTTTCTTTCAAGGGCAGGAAATGGTTTAATGCCTTAAAAATGACCTAGATGGCCGCTGTTAAATGTTCTGCTTCTTGCCATCTCAGTTCAGTACAGGTAACACACATTTATTGAGTGCCTACTATGTGCCAGACAGTGTTAAGTACTGGAGATGAAAAGATGAATAGGATATAATCCCACTTTTAAGAAGTTTAGAATCTGGAGACGCCTGGGTGGCTGAGTTGGTTAAGCATCTGCCTTCTGCTCAGGTCATGATCCTGGGGTCCTGGGATTGAGTCCCACATCAGACTCCCTGCTCAGTGGGGAGCCTGTTTTTCCCTCTCCCTCTGCCTGCCACTCCCCCTGTTTGTGCTCTCTCTCTCTCTGGCAAATAAATAAATAAAATCCTAAAAAAAGAAGTTCAGAATCTGAAGAGGGAAACAGACACATAATTAATTAATTAATAGATAGTCTGGTAAATGCAGTGATTAGAAATGGATTTTCTTGAAGTTCATGAAGCTTAAGCTTCAGAACTCCCACTTGCTGGGCCTGTTCCAAAGCCCCACCAGTGTGTTCACATGGTCATATATTTTTGTAAAATTTGCAAATGTTAGCTATTTTAACTGCATTCAGATAGGAGTACGCTCTGTCCTCTGACTTCCACTGCATCTCACCTTCCCCTGTGGTAAGTAGCATAAAACTAGCAGCAGACATTTTTGGGATTTGGATAAGAGGAAGTCAGGTTGAGTATGTTTTGGGGGGAGGGCTTAGCGGCATATTTTTAGGTGTTTCTCAGTCGTCCATGTATAACTAAGCTATTACTGATTGTCTTGGTGTAGAAATGGCTCCTGGGAATGCTTCTATGGCCTATTGTGTCAACTCAGCTGACATTGTGACATCAGGGTGGGGCCAGAGTTTGTAAGATGATAATGAATGTGTTCCACAGCCCTGGCACAAAAGGAATGTGGGTAGAGGAAAAACAAGATTTGAAACAGTCAGAAGCCAGAAGCTCTTCTGTGGAAAATTCTTCCAGTCATCCAATGTGTTAAACTATAAGCAAAGGTTTCGATTCTCACTGATGTCTAGTTGAAATAGAAGCTCTTTCGTATACAGTTATGAACATACCACATGTCGTTTTGTGAACAGGAATCATGCAAAATAGTATTTATCAGAAATTCTGTGTTTGTAGCAATGCAGGGAGAGTTTGTGTATCATGTAGCATGTTTTAGGAGGCCCAACTACCAGTAATAAAAAACAAATATTGATCAACTGTGGCAAAGGAAAGATGGAATTCTATTTCTCCTCTCCCTATGAAAACTTTTACAAAATCATTGTCATATGAAGAGGTGATCAAGAGTATGCAACTAACAAGTAGGAAACACATAGCGAAGGTATTTGAAAGATATCAGGCAGTTAATAAACTAAATAGATGTTATTTTTTTTTCTGTTTTTTTGATAGCCTGTTTTTTGACTCTTTAGTATTTGTAATTTGATGTGATTTTTCTCATTACAAATAATATTCAGTTTTGCATCTAGCTTTGCATTTGTAATTTTGTATTCTTTTGCCTACAGAGGGTCACAGAAATTCTATTAGTTTCAGGCCCCACAAGGTTGCTCCCATTTTTACGTATGATGTCTTTATCTTATAACTGTTGTCAAGAAAGAAAGTTTGGGATGGAATCTATAGGGTCCTATGGATTGATTTTAAATCCTCTGTAGAAAAAGGGGGGTCGGGAATTGATGGAAACTCAAGGGTGTTTGGGACTTCAGGCACGGTCCTGCTTTAGAGCTTAGGTGGCCATCTTCCTGTGTCTTCATGGAACCCAGTTTGATTCTGGGATTACCCTTTTGGCATGAACAGTGGTGTACACTTGATGGTGTGTGATAGCCAGGAAGTTTCTCTGAGTGGCTGTGCAGGCTACAGAGGTGGAAGGTGGGAATCAGAGGCAAAGAGAAAGAACAGGTAGCCATCTAGCCCTGTGGTGGCTGCAGCTGGAAAACTGGTTAGTGGATGCATTTATTTATTCAATAAATATTTATTGAGTGCCTAGTGCATGCCAGATCCTATTCTAGGCTCTGGGCCTACGGTAGTGACTCAAACATATAAAACTCCTGGTTTCTGTGGACTACATGGGAGATATCCCTTGAAAATGATAAAAATAATAAATGGAACTTTGTGAAGGAAGGAAGTTATATTACCACACAGGTAGGGGCCATAGAGATAATGGACTTCTGGTTTCCAAATGTTATAGTTAGGCTTAATGCAAATCCTGTGTTGTACTCCATTATATGACAGTGGTTATTTTCATATAAAAATCAAGTTTTCCCTGACAACTCTTTGAGAAAAACTAATAGGTCAGGAAGGTGTGCTATTTGAAGCCTGGTTCATAACCCCCCGCCTCCCCCCTCTGGTGAGTTTTACAGTAAATTGAGAAAAAAAATCGAGGGCACAATAGAGCCAGGTTTGTGTTGATATGGATTACTCTTACGTTTCTGTGGGCTTCAAGTCAGGAAGCAGGAAGATTAGTCAGGGGGCTAGTGCAGCACTCCACGCTGGAGATGATGAAGGCCTGAGGCAGAGCCGGGGAAGTTGGGAGGGAAGAGAAGGGTCAGATTCAAATGATAGTTGGGAAGTAAAATTAGCAGAACTTGAAAACTGATTGAATGGGAATGGAGGCAGGAATGAGAGAAGTTGAGGAATATTGCCGGGATTTTTTTTTTTAGACCAAGAAACAGACTCTTTTTTTTTTTTTTTAAGATTTCATTTATTCATTTGAGAGAGAGAGAGAGACAGAGCACACAAACAGGGGGAGAGGCAGAGGGAGAGGGAGAAGCAGACTCCCCACTGAGCCAGCTGGGGAGCTGGATGTGGGGCTCAATCCCAGGACCTGGAGATGATGACCTGAGCCAAAGGCAGACGGTTAACCATCTGAGCCACCCAGGCGCCCCTCCCAGGATTTTTGAAGTGGATGGGAGGCCACCAAGTGAGAGGGACTATAAAGGTAGAAGAACACTTTAGGGATAAAATAATGAATTCAATATTGGGTGTGTGGAGTTTGAGGTGTTCATGAATGTCTGATGGAAATGACCGTTAGGAAGTTGGATTTTTACATCTGTTAGGGAAGTACTTTGGACTAGAAATGAACATTGGCAATTATTGGAATACAGGCTATACTTAGAGCAGAAGCAACAGATGAGATTGCCAAAGAGAAGTGGGAGAGGAGTGGAGAAGAGCAGTAGCCCAAGGATGGAACCTAGGAGATAGCTAACACCTAGACTGTGGGAAGAGGTATGGGGCCCAGAGGAATAGGAAGCGTCTGTATTACTCTTTTGTGGAGTGAGCAAATATGGAGCTGCTGAGCCTTGTTTATTCATTGTAGAAATATTCATTAAATATCCCTGGATATGTTGCAACATTTCCCACTAATTACTTGGTGTCTGGCATCAGATGCCCAGATGGTTGCATTGTTGAAAACACATATGATTAACTCCTCGGTGGGAAGAAGTGGCTCTAAATAAGGTCCCACGGCCCATGGCAGGAAGGCCCAAGACGTTGAGCATGAAGTTATCAAAGCTGTTGTGAAGACTGGCCAGATGGGTACCGGGGACGAGGGCCGTGTGTGGCGAACGGGCTGGCCTGAGGGACGCCACGTGTTGGACACTGGAGGCATGCTGTGTAGCTTCTGTTGCTGGACCGCGAGCATGTCTGGTACGTTGCTGGCAAGCACCACTTCCAGCACAAGTGCGTGAATCCCTCCTTAAGCCATGAGGCTGCGACTTGCCTGTTTCCTCCCCCAAAGCAGCCTTCACAATCTGTTCAGTGCTGTCCCTGCGCTTGGGAGGGAGTGGGAGAACTATGATTCGCGTCTGTGATGCTGTGGCAAGGAAAAGTGGACTAATGTCCTGCTTTTGGGGAAGGATGAAGAAAGAAAAGGAAAACTTCTCATCATTTTAGATGTAGAGTTTGATTCCAATACTAGGTAAGAGGACACCTAACTTGTGGCAATAATCATTAATGTAACCCATCAAATATGTCCACGGAGATTTCGAGGTTGATAAAATTCTCCAATAGAAAATGTTCAAGGATCTCAGAAGAATCATAATGGCCTTGGAAAGGAGGACCTAGTTAGTCTCAAAGGAATATAGAACAGCAGAGACAGGTTTTGGACATTTTTGTCTTTTAAAGAAGAAACTCTTAAGACAAAGATGGCTTTTTTCTTTTTTTAAACAAGTGAACAGTTGTTGATTCTAATTGTAAGCTCCCTTCCATTTTTGTTTCTTGCACTGTATCTTTGGGGAAAAAAAAACTATAGAACAGGTGGCCATGTGTTAGCTGCTTTAAAATATCTTCATCTGATCCTCAAATCCTTGTGATATGGGCACCATGATCTCTACAAAGGAGAAAACAGAAGCTCAGAGAAGTGATGTGCTGTGCTTTTTTCTCAAGGCTGCTAAGTGGTGGAACTGGGATCTGAGCCCAGAGAGTGGGGCTCGGCCTGGGTCTCTCCATTCTTTACCACAGCTGCACTTCTTGGTGCCCCCCACTTTCCATGAGGTGTCTGTTTTTGGATATGGGGGCATGGCTTCTAATCAGTTTCACATCTGAATCAAGAAGTGGGTTATGGGAATGTCTCAAGACAGAGTGGGCTGAAGGCTCTGGTGGTCTCGCATGCTGCCTCTGCCAGGCATAGTGAGAAGGAAGAAGAGGCTACAGTTTGTGGCTCATTTCACTTGGTTCTCCCCACCATTAAAGCTCCCCCATGGGAGACTGTGAGCGAGGGGATGAGGTGGAGGGAGCACGCCTCACAGTTGGACTCAGACCGAGTCACCACCGTGGGGTGGCTGTGGTGGGATCTGGGCACGGGATGTGTTGTCATGTTAGGCTCCTCAGGGTAAAATAGATCAGGGCCTGTTTTTAGCCTTCAAGTTGCATTGGGAAAGGCAAAATCAGAATATGTAAGAAGGCATGTAAATACGTTCCGCATTCAGTTTAAGTAGAACTTGTTCCCATTGGAAGATAGTTTTACTGACAGCTTACATTGTGTTGCTAATCAGATTCCATCACCTGTTTCTCCTAATAGCCACAGCATTTAGGTCGTGGGACAATGGCATTGGGAGATTTCTCTCAGTTGATTGATCTTTGATTTTTATGTTGTTTGTCCCTTTTGTTTTCAGCATTGTTAACAGACAAGTTTTGAGTGGAGTTTAGGACTGTCCTCAGTTTCTTTTCTTTTCTTTTTTTTTTAGAATAACAAAAAATATTTTACTAAAACATAAGATTTACAGAAGTTTCCGGACAAGCCATACAAAACACAAATGTCCTCAGTTTCTGATGAAGGCATATCATAAAACCTCAAATCAAATTATGAGCTAAGTAAGCGTGGCTCCTTACTTCATTACAAAAACCTAAGTGTAAATTCTGCTGATTGCCCAATGTCCAGTTTAGAAAGTCATTATCCCGAGAATATCTTCAGGATACACGGTCATTGCTTTCCATGTTAGGCTTGTTGCAGAGATTCCCTTTTACCAGATGGAAGTCATCTTACTAAAATTTGCTTGACCTAGTTGAGTCATGATGCACTCTGAGTGAATTAATCAGTCTTTATTTCACTCTTTTGTTGCCCTTGTAACACTTCAGGGTCTTAAAAAATGGGGTCTGGTAAAATTTCTTCTTTTGTTTCTAGTTGCAAGATTGAATACATAATGTGGTTTTGCAGATCTGATGGCAAGAGTTTGGCTAGCTTCCATACTCATTTAAAAATCACTATTGGTGCCTCTGCTGGAGGGGTTTTCAATTCACCATCTCTAATCTGGCCTTCTGAAAGATTTAGTGACCAGATGTCCAGGATCAGTGAGGAAGATCTTGCCTGCCAGAGTCAATATTTTTTCCCTACCATCCTGCTGGCCCAGGGATTTGAAAATCCCTATCAAGAGTGGCTAGCTGTGGATGTCTCTAGTATAAGTATTGCTAACCAGATTCTAGGTTACTAGACTAACCCAGTTCTAATATATTTAAAACTTCTGACGTTTTTATCTTTATAAATTCTTCTTTTTATCAACTTAATTTTTTAAACTACCTTTTCTATGCTTTCATTTCATTCCTCTTCTTATCTTTGACTTTATTTCTTCCCACCCACAGAGATATTTCTACCATGATTCCATTTTGCTCTTGATTTCTCTATTTGCCTGATGTAACTTTGCCAAGCAAGTAACCTTGCTGCTTGAAGTGTGGTCCTTAGACCACCAGCACCAGTGTCATTTGCAAGCCTTTAGAAATGCAGGGAGATAAAGGGAGGTATTGGTCAAAGAGTACAAAATTTCAGTTATGCAAGGTGAATAATTTCTGGAGATCAGATGTATAGCAACGTGACTATAGACAACAATACTGTATTGTATACTTGTAATTTACGAGAGGGTAGATCTTAAGTGTTCTCACCACACACACACACACACGTGTGCATGCACGCACACGAGAAAATGGCAACTATGTGAGGTAATGGATATGCAAATTACTTGATTGTGATTTTTTTCCCCTAATGTATAGTATGTCAAAACATCAAGTTGTATACCTTAAATATATACAATTTTTACTTGTCAATTACACCTCAATAATGTTATAAGAAAAGAAAAAAAGGGATGTAGGAGCTCAGTTCTTATTTTAAATCTATTGATTCAGAATGTACTTTCTTTTTTTTTTTTTTTTAAAGATTTTATTTATTTATTTGACAGAGAGATAGTGAGAGCAGGAACACAAGCAGGGGGAGTGGGAGAGCGAGAAGCAGGCTTCCTGCCGAGCAGGGAGCCCGATGTGGGACTCGATCCCAGGACCCTGGGATCATGACCTGAGCCGAAGGCAGACGCTTAACGACTGAGCCACCCAGGCGCCCCAGAATGTGCTTTCACAAGCTCTTCAGGTGATATGTATATATATTAAAGTTTGAGAAGCTCTTTTTCCATGTGGTCTTGCAAACTCAGTTTCTCCTAGCAGCAGGGACAGAAGGGACAGTTACCAAATACTCTTCACTTTGTTGATGTCCTGGGGCAACTACCAACACTTGCAATTGGGGAGTGGATGCCAGGGAAAAAAATTGCACAGCTGGGTTGGAACCATGTTCCCAAGGCGGGTGGTCCTGCCAGGGCTCTGGATAAGTGGATTATGTGCTGATTTTCATTATCTGCACCAATCTGGTACTCCCCTCTCTCATACTTTCACAGCAAGGCAATGAGGCCACGGCAGGATGAAGTTACATTTCAAATGAGAAAAAAAGTGTCACTCAGAGCAAGAGTCCACAGAATGGTAAGGAAACAAACAGATGTCTCAATTTCAACTACACGCACTAAGTAACACATTTCACAAGGCAACCAGATGCTCCGTTTCATCCATGTAACAGCTATTCCCCATGAGACGGGGAAGTGGGTGAGCGAGCCCCACCACTCTGGGACTGGCGAGTGCCTGGTGTGACAGCCTCGTCATGGGAAGCACACAGTTCATAATTTTTTTTTTTCAAGTTACCATAACAGTTGCAATAGTTATATATCTACATTTTCACAAACTATAGAAGGTCAGCAGAAATTAACCATGGCAGTGCATCTCAGGCTTTAATATGAAGTTCAAAGGCATATGAATCTCCTGGGGATCTTGGTAAAAGTGAAGATTCTGAGGCTGTAGGTCTGGGATAGGGCCTGAGGTTCTGCATTTCTGACAGGGTCCCAGGGGATTCCGATGCTGCACTTTGAGTAATAAGGACCTGGGGTAAGCTCTTGCCTATTCTTCCCCAAATAGGAATTTCAAACTGGAGAGCAATTAGCGTTTTCAAATGCAGTGCTACTTGGGCTACTTTTCTGCTTCAGAATGAGCTTAGGAAGTTTATTAAGATTTAGGAGAGTAATTCTAGCGGTGCATTTTCTTTTTTAAAAATTAAACTTCATATCTCTTGCTACCATAGATTCATCCAGAACAGAAAGACAAAGTACATCAGCCTTCAGTCCCTTTTGGCTCCAATCCATCCAGCGTACTGTCACCAACATAATCTTCCTGAAACACTGCTTTCACCATGTCACTGCTCTGTTCAAGAATTTACAGTCATTTCTTATTTCCTATAGGATCAAGTCGAAATTCATCTGCCAGGCTTTCAAAGACTCTCATAACTTGGCTTCACTCTATTTATTCAATCTCATTTTCTTCCACTCCTCAGCCAGAACTCTCCCTGTCAGTCCGGACTGCCTCTGTGTCCCTCCCCTCCATCGCCAGAGCATGTTGTGCTGCTCCCCCAAGTCAAATCGTGCTGTTTCCATAGCAGAACTCCAGGACCCACTGACCAGGGACACTGCCTCTCACTTTTTCGGATCATAAGGACCATATTTTCCTATGAATTCCAATGGTCAAACAGTCCAGCACGTATTTATAGTTTACGAATAATCCATTTTTGCAGATGTAATTAGTCAAGATGAGGTCTGGGTTAGGGTGGGTCCTAAATCCAGTGACTGGTGTCCTGAAAAGAAGAGAAAGCGCACAGAGACACAGACAAGGAAGGAGGCCACGTGAAGACAGTGGCGGGGATTGGAGTGATGTTGCCACAAGCCAAGGAAGGCTGGGAGCTACTCTGGAAGAGGCAAGGAAAGACCGTCCCCTAGAAATTTTGGAGGGAGTGTGGCACAGCAAACACCTTGATTTTGGCATTCTCGCCTTTAGAATTGTGAAAAAATAAGTTTCTGTTGTTTAAAGCCATCAGATTTATAGTAATTTGTTATAGCAATCATAAGAAACTAATATACCTTGTATTAATTTTTATTTAATGTAGTTGTGTTAGCCTTGGCTGTTTAACTATATCCCAAGTCTTTAGAGATAGGGACTCTTGTGCTCTTCTAATACTCCCTAGAATGCTTTACGTGGGGCTAAAATAGGAAAGTGAAAATATCAGTGGCTTTTTTTCTCATTTTTTTAAAAAAAAGATTATTTATTTATTTGAGAGGGAGAGAAAGAGAGAGAGAGAGCACAAGGAAGGGGGAGGGACAGAGGGAGAAGCAGGCTCCCCGCTGAGCAGGGAGCCCAACCTGGGGCTCAATCCCAGGACCCTCGGATCATGACCTGGGCGGAAGGCAGATGCTTAACCTACTGAGTCACCCAGGCACCCCTCTTATTTTACTTTTGTTGTTGTTGTTGAATATATCACACATATTTTAAGGTGCAAAAATCCTAAGTGTACAGCTTGACAATTTACAAGAAAATAAACACACTCATGGAATCACTACCCAGATCAAGATAGAGGACATTCATAGCACCCAGAAGCTTCCCCCTGCTGCCTCCCAGCTAGAACCAACTTCCGTCACCACACATTAGGTTTGCCTGTTTTTGAATTTTATATAAATAGAATCATACGGAGGCTCTATCCATCAACACTGTGCTATGGGATTCATTCATGTTGCTCTGTGTGACAGATACGTTTTCATTAAATGAATATATCACTGTTTTTATTCGTTCTGTTCTTGAAGTTCATGTGAGTTGATTCCAGTGTGTGGTAATGTTGATATGAACAGTCCTGTACTGTATTTTGCTGCACGTATAAACAGATGTACACTGTTGGGTCTGTCCCTATGAGTGGATTGCTGAGTCAGGGGCTCATCCATGTTGCCAGTAGTTTGTTCCTTTTTATTTTAGTATCCCATTGTTTGTTTGTTCACCCGCTGATGGACACTTGAGTTGTTACCGGTATGAAACTATTGCAAATAAAAATGTATGAATATTCATTTTTTTGGTGAACATATATTTTCATTTCTCTTGGATGTGGAGTATCTAGAAGTGGAATTGTTAGATCACACACTAAGCATGTATTTAACTTTGTAAGAAACTATCCAAATGTTTTCCAAAGAAGTTATACCATTTTTTACTCCCACCAGCAAAGTGTGAGGATTTTAGTAGCTGCACGTCCTCACCAACACATGTATTGTCAGTTTTCCTAGTTTTAAGCTTTGGAATCAGTGTAAAATACAATGTTATAGTGGTTTCAATTTAATTTCCCTAAATGACCACTTACGTTGAGCCTCTATTTATGTGTTTATCAGGCATTTATATAGATTCTTCTGTAAAATGTCTACTAAGTCTTTTGCCCATTAGTTTATTGGGTTGTTTGTCCTTTTACTGTTGATTTATAGAGCACTTTTTTTAAAATTTAAAATTAAAAAAAGTTAATTTTAATTCCAGTATAGTTAACATAGAGTGTTGCATTAGTTTTGGGTGTACAATATAGTGATTCAGCAATTCTGTACATCACCCAGTGCTCACGATAAGTGTACTCTTTAATGCCCATCACCTATTTCACCCATCCCCCACACACCTCCCCTCTGTTTGTTCTCTATAGTTAAGGGTCTGTTTCTTGTTGTTTCTCTCTCTCTCTTTTTTCATTTGTTTTAAATTCCACATATGAGTAAAATCATATAGTATCTGTCTTTCTCTGACTGGCTTATTTCACTTAGCATTGTATTCCTTAACTTCATCCATGTTGTTGCAAATGGCAAGATTTCATTCTTTTTTTTCTTTGGCTGAATAATATTCCATTGTATATGTGTATATATACCACATCTTTATCCATTCATCTATCAGTGGACACTTGGGCTGCTTCCATAATTTGGCTATTGTAAATAATGCTGCAATAAACACAAGGCTGCATATATCCTTGTGAATTAGTGTTTTTGTATTCTTTGGGTAAATACCCAGTAGTGTGATATTGGATCATAGGGTAGCTCTATTTTTAACTTTTCGAGGAACCTCCTCCATACTGTTTTCCACAGTGGCTGCATCAATTTGCATTCCCACCAACAATGACCAAGTGTTTCTTTTTCTCCACATCCTTGCCAACACTCCTTGTTTCTTGTGTTTTTAATTTTAGCCATTCTGACAGGTACGAGATGATATCTCATTACAGTTTTGATTTGCATTTCCCTGATGATGAGTGATGCTGAGCGTCTTTTCATCTCTCTGTTGGTCATCTGGATGTCTTCTTCGGAGAAACGTGTATTGATGTGCTCTGCCCATTTTTAAATGGATTATTTGTTTTTAGGGTGTTAATTTGTATAAGTTATTTATATATTTTGGATACTAACCCTTTATTGGATATGTCATTTGCAAATATCTTCTCCCGTTTAGTAGGCTTTTAGTTTTGTTGATCGTTTCCTTCGCTGTGCAGAAGCTTTTTATTTTGATGTAGTCCCAATAGTTTATTTTTGCTTTTCCCCCACTTGCCTCAGGAGACAGATCTAAAAATATGTTGCTCTGGCTGATGTCAGAGAAATTACTACCTGTGTTCTCTTCTAGGATATTTATGGTTTCATGCCTTACATTCAGGTCTTTAATCCATTTTGAGTTTATTTTTGTGTATGTTGTAAGAAAGTGGTCCAGTTTCATTCTTTTGCATGTAGCTGTCCAGTTTTCCTAATGCCATTTGTTGAAGAGACTGTCTTTTTCCCCATTGCATATTCTTGCCTCCCTTGTTGAAAACTAATTGGCTGGTTAATTGTGGGGTTTGTTTCTGGGCTTTCCATCCTGTTCTGTTGATCCATGTGTCTCTTCTTGTGCCAGTACCACACTGTTTTCATTACTACACCTTTGTAGCATAAGCTGAAGTCTGGAATTGTGTCAGCTCCAGCTATGTTTTTCTTTTTCAAGATTGTTTTGGCTATTAAAGGTCTTCTGTGGTTCCACACAGATTTTAAGATGATTTGTTCTAGTTCTGTGAGAAATTCTGTTGGTATTTTGATGGGGATTGCATTAAATCTGTAGATTGCTTTGGATAGTATGGACATTTTAACAATATTTGTTCTTCCAATCCATGAGCTTGGAATATCTTTCCATCTGTTTGTATTGTCTTCAGTTTCTTTCATCAGTGTTTTATGGTTTACATCGTACAGGTCTTTTACCTCCTTGGTTAAGTTCATTCCTAGGTACTTTATTATTCTTGGTGCAACTGTAAATGGGGTTGTTTTCTTAATTTCTCTTTCTGCTGCTTCATTATTAGTGTAGAGAAATGCAACAGATTTCTGCACATTGATTTTGTATCCTGTGACTTTACCAAATTCATTTATCAGTTCTGGTAGTTTTTTGCTGCTCTTTAGGGTTTTCTATACATAGTATCATGTCATCTGCAAATAGTGAAGGTTTTACTTCTTTCTTACTGATTTCGATGCCTTTTATTCCTTTCTCTTGTCTGATTGCTGTTTCTGGGACTTCCAATACTATGTTGAATAAAAGTGGTGAGAGTGGACATTCTTGTCTTGTTCCTGATCTTAGGGGGAAAACTCTCAGTTTTTCATCATTGAGTCTGATGTTCACTGTGGAGTTTTCATATAGGAGTTCTTTTAGATATTTAGGATCCAATCTTTCTCCAATCACATGTGTTTTGTAAGCCTATGACTTGCCTTTTCATTTTCTTAGTAGTGTCTTTCAAAAGAGCAAAAGTTTTTAATTTCAATGAAGTGTAATTTACCATTTTTTGCCTTTATGATTTGTGTTTTTTTGTGTTCTATCTTAGAAATCATTACCTATCCCGGGTGCATGGGTGGCTCAGTCGTTAAGCGTCTGCCTTCGGCTCAGGTCATGATCTCAGGGTCCCGGGATCGAGTCCCGCATCGGGCTTCCTGCTCAGCAGGAAACCTGCTTCTCCCTCTCCCACTCCCCCTGCTTGTGTTCCCTCTCTCGCTGTGTCTCTCTCTGTCAAATAAATAAATAAAAAATCTTTAAAAAAAAGAAAAGATATCATTACCTATCCCAAGATTATGAAGATTTTCTTTATATTTTCTTCTAGAAGGCTCATAGTTTTATCTTTTATGTTTAGACCTCTGTACCACTTTGAGTTTATCTATGTGTATGACAGAAGATAAGAGTTGATGTTCATTTATGTATGTATGATATATATGTGTATATCTCCAATTGTTCCAGCAACACTTGCTGAAAAGACTATCCTTTCTTTATTAAATTACCTTGACATCCTTGTTGTAAATCAGTTGGCTACATATATGGGTATATTTCTAGAGTCTCTGTTCTGTTCCATTGATCTATATATATGTCTATTTGCACACAATACCACATTCTCTTTATTACTATAGATTTATAATAAGTCTTAAAATCAGGTAGTGTAAGCCCTTCTTTTTCAAGGTAATTTTGGCTATACTTTCCTGTGAATATCCAGATAAACAGGAATAGAAATGGTGAGAATAGATATCCTTGCTTTGTTTTCTATTTTAGAGGGAAAGCATTCATTTTTGTACCATTAAATAGGAATAGGTGTTAATTTTTGTCAAATGATTTTTCTGTATTTATTGAGGTGATCATATAATTTTTAAATCCTAGTAATGTAGCTGATGAACTGTGAACTTTCATTATTGAGATCGACTGTATTGGTCATGCTTTATTTTACTTTTTACATATTGCTGGATTTGATTTGCAACTATATTGTTGAGGAATTTTGTACTTATGTCCTTGAACTATGTTGGTTTCCTTGTATCGATTTTGTGAGGTTTGGTATCAGCATACTGAGCTCATAAGATGAATTGAGAGTCTTCACTTCTCTTATGTTTTCCTGAAAGAGTGGGCTTAAGTTCAGTATTTTTTTTTTTTCTTAAACGGTTAATAGAATTTACCACTGAAGCCATATGGACCTTGAATTTTCTTTGTGGGAAGGCTTAAATGACAACTTCAATTTTTTTTTATTATGTTCAGTTAGCCAACATATAGTACATCATTAGTTTTTGATGAAGTGTTCAACAAGTCATTAGACAACTTCAAGTTTTAAAATAAATATCAGCCTGTTCAGATTTTGTATTTGTGTTTGGTTGATTTTAGAAAGTTGTGTTTCTCAAAGAATTTGTACATTTCATTTAGGTTGTTAAATTTATTAGCATAGTATTATTCATAATGTTGTCCTACTGTCTACAGGATGGTGTAGCAAAATCCCTGCTGTTATTCTTCATATTGGTAATTTGTTCTCTCTCTTCTCCCCCATTCACCCCACCTGTGTGTGTGTGTGTGTGGTGTGTGCGTTTGTCTATGAGTCTTGCTAGAGATTTGTCATTTTTCTTGAATCTTCAATGGGTTAAAGTGATGGGAAATTTCATGAGAGATCTGGAAACTCTAAAAAAGAATCAAATGAAAATCCTAGGACTGGAGGCGCCTGGGTGGCTCAGTCGTTAAGCGTCTGCCTTCGGCTCAGGTCATGATCCCAGGGTCCTGGGATCGAGTTCCACATTGGGCTCCCTGCTCTGCGGGAAGCCTGCTTCTCCCTGCTTGTGTTCCTGCTCTCGCTATGTCTCTCTCTGTCAAATAAATAAATAAAATCTTAAAAAAAAAAAAAAGAAAATCCTAGGACTGACCAATATAATCTCTGAATTAAAAAAAAAATTGCTGTATGGAAATAACAAGTTAAGCCCAACAGAAAACAATTCAGTAGAAATTATTCAAACTAAAGCACACAGAAAAAAATATTGAAAACAGAACTTCAGTGACCTGGGGGAAATTATCAAGCATTCTATGCACAGTGGGACTTAAAAAGAAAGGAAAGAGAAAATGGGTCAGAAATAATTTCGCCATTTTCTCAAATTTGTTTAAAAAAAAGATCCCCACCTAACCCACCTTCCAAGGAAGTTCCGTAATGAAATTTACAGAAGAAAAAATCTGAAAACAATGAGAAGAAAAAGATATTTTACATACAGGAGAATGTTAATAACAGTCATGGCGGGCTTTTCTTCGGAAACACTAGGAACCAGACAGCAATGGAATTGAATCTTTACAGGACTGAAAGAAAGCAACTATAAACCTAGAATTCTATATCCAGTGGAAATATATTTCAAAAATGAAGGAGAGAGAAAGGCATTTTCAGATAAATTGAAACAGAGAATTTGTCACCAGCAGAACCACACATAAAAAAATGCCAAAGGAAGTTCTTTAGGTTGAAAGGAAGTAATGGCATAGTAGAAATTCAGATCTACAGGAAAGAGTGAAGGGTACTGGCATCTTGGTGGTGAGACTGCAGGAGCAGCAGTCCAGCTGTGTGGCTGAAAATGTCCTGTGGTGGCTGTCCCAAGGGTGGTGTCCTCAGCGGATTTTGCCTGCGGTAGAATCTCAGTAATCCTTTGTGTCAGTTGTTTCTTTCATGGGTCAGATTCTCCAGCATTCACATCCATTCTTTGAAATTTCTGGTAAATGCTCAATGAATTCCTTTTTGCTAACTGTAAATAAAAACTGGAGCTAATATTTACTCTGAGGTTAAAAAAGGGATACTGCATTATGAGGATTTAAAGAGGTCATATATTTAAAGTGCTTAGTACACTGTCTAGCACATATTCAACACTCAATTGATACTAGTATGATCATCAGTATCATTCATTTAACAAATACTTTTTGAGTACCTTCTATGTGCTAGGTACTATTCTAGGTGCTTTGCATTCACCAGGGGAAAAACAAGAGTTTTGCCATTGTGGAGCTTATGTTCTAATAGGGGGACACAAACAATAAACTGTAATCATAGTACATGAACAAATGATCTAGTGTATTAAAAAGTCATGTGTTATGGGAAAAAGAGAAAGTAGAGCAGGGTAAGGAGGACCAGAAATACCAGAGGCCAGTGCATTGGTATATTATATAGTGTGGAAAAGTTTGGCCTCATTGAGAAGGTATTTGAGCAAAAACTTGAAGTAAATGAGAGGGCTGATCATGCTGATATCTGCAGAAAAGTATTCACAGCAGAGGAAATAGTTGATGTAAATGTCCTGTGGCAGGAGGTTTTGAAGGCAAGAACAACAGTGTGGGGGTCTGGACAGAGTAGAGGGAGAGAGAGGAAGAGTTGTAGGAAATGAGGTTACTGTTACTCCATGTCTCTCTAGCGTGCCCCTACACGCTATACATAGGCTGCCCTTCAGGTTTTGTTTTTTTTTTCCCTGGATCTGCTGAACAAATATTTCTTTCCTCTAATATGTTGGAAATCATGGGACGAGGACTGTATGCATATTTTTTTGCACTACTACTGTTTTTAAATACACACTAAATGTGAACTGGATAGTGCTTGTTGAATAAATAAGTACATATACAAATGCCCCTGCTTCAATTCTCCTAATCATGTTTTGCATGTAGACAAAATTTTCTCAGTCTGTATGATGTCAGTGCCAGAATCAATCATGGTGTCTAGCATATGGAGATGCCCAATAAATGTATATGGAATGAATGACTGAAGTCATAATCTTCTGGCCAAAAAGATGATATATACATATATATATATATATATATATATACACACATATACATGTATGTACGTATGTAAATAAATAAATATATATATATATAAAACACATGGATATGGAATTTTTAAAAGTCAATTTTAAAATGTTAAATAGGCTTCATGATCTATTTATTGAGCGTACAGCATTGGCAGGAACTTGACTGCATTATCTTCAGGTCCCCAGACCCTTCACTACTTCCATTATTATACTGACACCCCACCTCAACAACCCCCCACCCCAATGTGACAACACATGAATTAGTAGCTATAAAGACCTGCCCCACCTGTACCCTTGACACCTGGGGGATGAAAACATAGTGATTGTATATGGTATTGTCACTTTTTCATCATAATACAACTTTCCTTGTTAGAACAGAGGTGCATTTATTGCCACACAAGATAAACCCTTGTCCTGAGAAATAGTATTAGTGCCCAGAGTCTATTGATTTTCTTACTCTGTACATCGCTTGTTGTAATTTCCAAGCTGGCATATTTATGAACACTGAATATTACATTAGAAATTGTATTTTTTCATCTATATTACATTGCTTGAGAACATTGCTATAAATTTCAAATTTGTGCATCTAAAACATATTACAAGTAAGATGTATGCTGTTCCCATTCCACTTAATATATATTGCACTGACAATGAATTAGCCAATAGCACATTGGAAAGTTTTTTGGGGGTAATTCACCCATAAGATCAATAGTGGAAAAGAGAGGAACGTCCTAGTCCAATTTAACAGCGTGGCAATGATTTTACGGTGACCTTGACAGGACTCCCAGAGTAAATAATTACTATTTCCATCACTGTTTAAGATAGCTTGTTAGGTACAAAATATGTGAGTAGTTAGACATCATGAATTACTTACTGTTGGAGACCTTAGAGCGAGAGGATAATCCCTTACGCCAAAAGGTGGAGGAGGCAGAAAGAAGTATTCAATCCTGAAGATGCTGATAAAAATCGCACACAGAGAACAAAAGGTTTCAGCTAAGACTGTGGAAAAGTAGTGACCACAACATAATTACATTTCTGGAACAAAGAAGGATTAATGAAATGGGACCTTGTAGAACCAGTAAGAACATTATTAGAGAAGAGAGACTTGCGAGCCAAGGCTAAGGGTAATGAAATAGTGAAAGCATAATTCTGCACTGAATGTACAGAAGTTCTGACGGTCTTAGAAAATGCATGAGAGGCTGATCTGACCTGGAAGATCGGAGAGGAGCTCGGGAAAGCTCCCTGTTTCTAGACGGACAGGCAATAGTGTCCCATCTGCTCAGTCTTTTCAGGAGGTGTGAAAATCCTGCATCCTACCACGTCTATTATAGTGATTTTTGATGGAATTGAAAAAGTTTCTAGTTGATACAATTTATATCATTTCAGCAGCTACCAAATATTACATTAGAAATTGTATTTTTTACATCTATATTAGGTTTTCATACATTACAGTACTTTTTAAGACATTCTTGTTCGTATTTCCTTCCTACCATATCCTGCACTAGATTCTCTTTCATCTGCACATTATACAGATGTTTTCCAAGTGTCATCTTCCCTTTTTCTTGATCACACTCTTTTCCCTTGGGCAACTGCATTCAATCATTTGGTTTTAAATGACAGTGTATCCTGGTGACTTTCAAACCCAGTTGCAGAGCTGATCTCTCTTGTTAATGAGGCCGAATTTCCAACCACCTGCTGGCCACAGATGTTTGTCTGTTTCCTGTAACTTAGGTTTGTTGTATTTTCCCTCAAATAGACTTCTGTTGTGTTTTCTATTCTGCTTTTGAGCACCACCATCCTATTCTGCCTTTCACCGTGGCTAGCATCGCAAAATAATTTCCCCAAATTCCTTCTCTCCCATACTCCATATTGTTATCCTATTTGTTGTGTCTCTTTGATCATGCCACTTCATCCCTTCAGTTCCCACTGCTACTTTCCTAATTCATATCTCATTCATATCCCAGTAAAATATTTTAAGAACTTCCTTATTGCCTTTCTGTTCATTCATTAGTGCATTTATTCAGTAAATAGCGAGTGCTGTTATATACCAAGTACTATTCTAGGCAGGAGCTATTTGGAATATAGTTGTGAACAAAACAGACCAAAACATCTCTCCCATTAAAGAGCATATGCTACAGTGGGACAGAGGACATGATAAAAAAGACAGGAGAACTCATTATATGTTAGAAAGTAATGAGCAATATGGAGAAAAATAAAGCAGGGCAAGATGGAGAAAGAGTGTCAGAGAACAGGGTGGCTATTTTATTTATTTTATAATAGTGCTAGTACTTAGTTGATAAGACTTTTATGAAATTTATATAAGAAATACATGAATATGAATTCATATAATATATGAAAAATGCTCAAATAGTACTTGGCGGCTTTCCTCCTCTCCCCTCCCCTCCATTTTACTCTGTGGAATGAAGAATAGGAAAAGAGAGAGTACAGAGTGAGGGAGACATTTACTGAGAGGAGGAAGAGGGGTAAGGTGGGGAAGGAGGAAGGGGAAGGAGGGGAAGAAGAGAGGGAATAATAATAGTTGGTATTTGCTGAGAGCTTACTATGTGTTAAGCTCTGTTTTCAGTGCTTTATGTATTAAACTCTTTTAATTATGCTTTATGTATTAATTCTTTTAATCCTTGATTAATCTTTTAATCTTTCTGATTGCTTTTTCTCTTAAAATTTATTTTGGACTAACCTTTTTATTTATTTTTTATTAAGTAGGCTCCACACTCAGTGTGGAGCCCAACATGGGGCTTGAACTCACAACCCTGAGATCAAGAGTCAGCTGCTTAACCAATTGAGCCACCCAGGCACCCCGGACTAATCTTCTAATCTTGGGAGGTAAGTACTATCTTTAACCTTTTATTGCATATGAGGAAACTGAGGTACAGAATGGTTTAAGCAGCTCATTCAAGGCCACACAACAGATCAATGTCAAAGAACATGACCTACTGGAAAAGGCTCCCTCTTCTTGGAGTGGGAGATGAAAAAGGGGTAACGAGGAACGTAACGCTTGTTCTGAGATGACTGTCCATTAGAGATGAATCTCACTTTCACCCCTGGTCCTTGGATGAATGAGACTTCTGTTCCTCTGTCCTCCTTGCTTAGAATTTCCTTCTCAGGAAGTTCCTGGTTCTCTTCTACAAAGGTAATTTTGCTGGGTTTGTCCCACCTGTCCTCAGACATGCCTGAATCCCAGAACCAATGTAGATCAAGCTTCAGTGACAAAACTTTTAAAATATGCATTTTCAACAAGAAGAGAATACTGGATGTCATAGGGCTTTTTGTTCAAGAAGATCAGTAACTGTTTTTAGAGTACTGTGTTTATAGTCTACTTTCCTGATCTAGTAATATAAGAAATGTAAGAATTCTTTATGCCCCTCCAACCCTATATATGCTTTTAGTCTAATATTGATAAGTCATTATTGCTTTTATTATTTTCATGGGGTTCTTTCTAATAGACAAGCCGCTGATATGGTTCCAGCAAATATGAAACTCAGCAAATAATCAATGATTGATTTGAATTTTAAAAGTTTTCAAAATTTCTAGGCAGTGGATTTTACATAGTCAACTTTATGGGAATTATGTATGAAGAAGAATAAAATGCAATTTAACAAAAAGCAGGATGAATTACAACAATTGTGATTTGGATTTAATGAAATATCTGCTTTCAGTTATCAGATACTTGAGCTAGGGCTGTGTTTATAACCTATTTCTGTAGCATGTGCTAGAGAAAAGGAAATTCCCTCAACCATAAGATACTTTTTGGTGGGTGAAGCTGACATGAATTTCTAAAAATAAATTTCTCTTACAGTTTGCCTTGCATATTTAGTCTCCAAAAAGACTAATTTATTCTACTGGTGGAGGTATAAACTTTAGAGAATATAAGTCATAATAAAATGAGGGAAAGAGCATAGCTCAATTCAACAATTATTTTTTGAGCAATTCCTATGTACAAGGACTGTACTAGGTGCTGGAAGTATAAAGAAGAATAAAGGTTAGCTCTGTCGTAGGAAAGCTCGTAGGAAGGACACATGTATGAAGAGGTTATTTCTGTCTAATAAAAGTAGATGACACAACTGGAGAACAGGGAAAGTGGGGGTTCAGGAAACGTTAGTAATTTTGACTGAGCTGAGTTCTAAAGGATGAGTAAGAGTCACTCAGTAAGGAAGGAGGGGAGGCTGGTCCTTCAAGAGGAAACAATAGGAAAAAAGCTGTGCTCCAGAATCACGTCTATTTGGAATGAGCTAAATATTTGGTTTTATTAACCTCTAAAAGATGAGAGGCTATATGATGGGTCAGGAGGCTGGAGACATAAATGAGGTTCACATTTTAGAGATTCTTATATGTCATGCTAAAGAATTAGGTCCTGGCATGTCCTATAGACATTGCCAAACAATGATAAAAACATATGTTAAAGGCATGATTAAAATGGTGTCATAGACTGGAGTGCAAATCGGTGCAATCGGGAGACCAGAACAGATCTATGCATCATCTGTAGAAATTTAGGTTAGAATAAAAGTGGTATTTTAAATCCATAGGGGAATGTATAACCTATGCAATAAACAGTGTGTAAAAAATTAGTTATTGATTCAGAAAAAAGGAAAAGTAGACTATTATCTTAACCAACCATAAAAATAAACTTCAGATGAGTTAAGCAGATGAATACAAAAGAAATTATAAGTGTATATGGAGAGAGGCCATACTGAAACAATTTTTTTAAAATAAAATTGGAGGTGGAAAAGGCCTCTTTAAACAAGACATGAATACCAGAAGCCATAAAAGAAAAAGATTGACAGATATAACCTCATAAAAATTAAAAATTATCCCTGCACAATGAAAGGTATGATAAGGTTAAAAGATGAGTAACATACAGAGAAAACTATTTGCAGCGTATTTAATGGATGACTGATTATTGTGTAGATTGTGTACAGAACTTCTATAAATCATTCAAAAATAGAAATATGGGCGGAGGTTATAAACAGGCAATTTATAGGAGAAATAGAAGAGGCCAATAAACACATGAAAAAATGCTTATCAATACTAAATTAGACAAAAATGAATAAAATATAAAACCAGAAAATTTTGGTGGGGGTATTGAGAAACAGTGACTTACATACATGGTTGGTGGTAGTGTAAATTTTTGGAAGGCAATCTGGCATTGATCTTTCCAAATATATAATTCATTCTGGTGATTTCTGTTTGGGAATCAAAGCACTTCCAGGGAAGCTGGCTCTACCCACAACTTCAGAGGAGTGATGTATGACTAGCTGTTCTAAATGTCCATAGGACATTCTGTCTTGCCACGATGATTGATGGTGCAGAAGTGGACATATGGCCTAAGCTAACCAAATCAGGGACTTTTGCTTAGAATTTAGGGCCAAAGCCCTTTCTCCATTCTTTCTGGAAGTAGATGGAAGAAACATGATGCCCTGTATTGGCAGCTAACTGGGATTAATGAGGTGAATTATCCTTAGGAGGAAGTAAATATTAGGGAAGGCAGAAGATAGATGGGAAGAAATGGGATCCATTGGATCAAGTCTTTCCTAAAGCAAGTTCCTCCCCTGGAGTTTGAATGAAACCAGCCTATAATTTCCCTCTACATGTGTTGGTCTAGATTGAGTTTTCTATCACTTGCAGCTCAAAGATTCCTAATTGATACATGCACATATGCTTTAGCCGAGTAGTTTAACTTCTATGAATCCACTGTAAATAAATATACTTGGGCACATGCACAAGAATGTTTACTGCAACACTGTTTATAATGGGTGAAATATTGGAAACAATCTAAATATCTACCAGCTAAAGAGTCAGTAAATAAATTATGGTAGATCCACACATGCAACATCATACAGCTATTAAATAAAACAAAGTAGACCTCTATTATTATACATATGCGCCGTATGTGTGTGTGTGTGTATATATATATATATACACTATACATATACTATATGTATATATATACTATACTATACATATACACTGTATATAGCGTGTGTGTGTATATATATATATACACTATACATATACTATATGTATATATACTATACTATACATATACACTATATATAGCATGTGTGTGTGTGTGTATATACACACATATATATGTAGTATATGTATATAAGTAGATCTGTATAGATCTAAATAAATAAAAAGAGGATGGAATGGGTGCCCACCAAACATTAGTTATCTCTGGGGAGAGGAATGAGTTTGGGGGATGATAAAGGGGGACTTTCATTGTTCACTCCATATATTTTGTATTATATATTTCCCAAGTAATATTAACTTATTACCCAGTAATTACATGAGTAATTATAAGTATATATTTTTCCTTAAAAAATTGAATACTATGCTGTACCTAAAAGATGTTATGCTTTTTCCTGTAGACAAGTGGTTCTAAACTTTGGTCTGCATAATGACCATCCAAGGTTTTTTTTTTTTTTTTAAGATTTTATTTCTTCATTTGAGAGAGAGAGGGAGCACAAGCAGGGGGAGAGGCAGGGAGAAAGGGAGAAGCAGACTCCCCGGTGAACAGGGAGCCCGATCTGGAACTCGATCCCAGGACCTTGGGATCATGACCTGAGCTGAAGGCAGACGCTTAACCATCTGAGCCACCCAGGCTCCCTAAGGTGTTTCTTAAAAGTAAAGTTTCCTGGACCCTACCCTCAGTGAATTGAATTGATGGAGCATAACCCGAGTACCACAGCGTGAAGTTTTCAGAGCACAACTAGATGATGATTTAGATACTATGCTTTGTGGAGTAGGAGTTTGAGAGAGACATAGATTGGGAGACAAATTTAGGGCCCCGTGGTAGTTTAGGTGGAAGACGAGGGCTTGGACAAGAATAGAACTAGCAGGGTAATGAGATAATCTGGCTAAAGAACTTGGAACATTATGTGACACGTAGCAGGCATTCAATAATGTTAGCCTCACCTGACCACAAGCAGTAGAGTGAAACTGGACCCCTATCTTACACCACTCACAAAATTGATCTGAAGTTGATTAAAGACTTAAACATAATAAATGAAACTATAAAGCTCCTAAAAGAAAACGCAGAGGAAAAGCTCCTTGACGTTGGTCTTGCCAGCAATTTCTTGGATATGACACCAAAAGCTCAAGCAACAAAAGCAAATATAAATAAGTGGGACTATGTGAAACTAAAAAGCTCCTCCACAGAAAAGGAAACAATCACCAAAATGAAAAGGTAACCTACAGAATGGAAGAAAATATTTGCAACTCTATGTCTGATAAGGGGTTAATATCCAAAATACAAAAGGAACTCATACAACTCAATAGCAAAAGAACAAACAATGCAATTAAAAAATAGGAAGAGGAACTGAATAGACATTCTTGCCAAAGAAGGCATACAAATGACCAACAGGTACACGAAAAAGTGCTCAACATCACTTATCATCAGGGAAATGCAAATCAAAACCACAATGAGATATCACCTCATACTCATTAGAATGGCTATCATTGGAAAGCCAAGAGCTAAGTGTTGGCAAGAATGTAGAAAAAAGGGAACCCACGTACACTGTTTTTAGGAATGTAAATAAGTGCGGCCACTATGAAAACAGTATGAAGGTTCCTCAAAAAATTAAAAATAGAAATACTATATGATCTATCAACCCCACTTTTGAGTATATACCCAAAGGAAATGAAAATGGGATATTGCAGAGATATCTGCAATCAATTTATTATTAATATTAATGTATTATATTAATATTATTTGATGTATTATTAATGTATTAATATTGATCATATTAGTTAAATAATATTATTTAATAGCTATGCACATACATCTATACACATATACACACATACATAATCTTATATTTAATCATGTATATTATATTTATGTATTATGTATATTATGTTTAATCATATATCCATAATGGAATATTACTTGGCCATTAGAAAGAAAGAAATCCTGCCATTTGTGATGACTTGGGTGCACCTTGAGAGCATTATGTGAAATAATTCAGACAGAAAAAGACAAATACTGTGTGATACCACTTATATATGGAATCTAAAAAAGCTGAACTCAGAGAAACAGAGAGTAGAATGGTGGTCACCTGGGGCTGGGGGCGCGGGCAATGGTGAGGGAAATGGGGGGATATTTGCCAAACAGTATAAACCTCCAGTTATAAGATTAACAAGTCCTAGGGATGTAATGTATAGCATGGTGATTATAGTTAATAATACTGATTATATACTTGAAGGTTGTCAGGAGAGTAAATCTTAAATGTTCTTGCCACAAAAAAGAAATGGTAATTATGTGACAGGTTGGAGGTGTTAGCTAATGATATAGTGGTAATCATTTTGCAGTATATAAGTGTATCAAATCAACACATTGTATACCTTAAACCTAACACAATGTTACATGTCAGTTATAGCTCAATAACGGAGAAAAAAGAAAAAAAGAAACCTACATTTAAGATGTAAATGTTATAACCAGTAAATGTTGTTTTCAAATCCTAAAGAAAAAGTTAGCCTCCACCATTAGCACAATTACTATAACTACTGCTATAAAGGATTCTAAAAACATTTGAAAATAAAAATCAGCAAGTAAGACCATAGGAGACTTTAATAAGATATTAAGTGGACCTAATTAATATATGCATAATAATATCAACATTAATATTCTTATGTTTTATATCTGCATGTATATTTGTGTAAAGTTCTATACCGTGCAAACATAGAACATTTTTTCTTTTCAAATACTCACGAACCAGTGTCAAAAAATTGACAAAGATAACCACAATAAACTAAAAACTTAAAAATTATACGAAAACATTCTTTACTAAAGCAGAACAACTAGAAATTAATAAAAAAAATCTCCCAAAATGAAAGCCTTTATCTCTTAGGAAGTAAGATGCCCTTTTCTAAACAACTCTTGGTTCAAAGACAAGCTATGAATCAAAATTGCGGACCCTCCGGAAACTAATGAGAAGGAAGCCTTTGTGTAACAGCGCTGTGGGGCACCGCTGAGCAATGTTTGCAGGAGATACATCCTAAAGACCTGTGTAAAAGAATGAAACAAAATAGAACTAAGCATTCAACTCAAGAAGTTTGAAAAGGACAACAAAATAAATGAAAAGATAGTGCACAGAAAAATTAATAGAGCTATAAGAATAAATCATTAAGTTAGAAAATAGGAAAATGGCAGAACTCATAAAGGCAAAAGATTATTCTTTGAAATCAACAATAAATTAGGTAAACGGAAGGCTAACCGAGCCAAGAAAAAAGGTGCAACTATTGAACAATGAGCAAAAATGAACAATAAGGAATGGTTAAAGGGCAAATAACCAGGAAAACAAAGGAAATTACAAGGCAAGGGACTACTTTGCTCAAGTCTTTGCAAACAAGTTGGAAGGTTTGATAAAAATGACAGATTTCTAGGAAAATGTAATTTATTTATCATAAGTCCAGAAAAAAACTGGTAATTCAAACAGATTGATTTTCATGAAGGATATAGAATTGCTGAGGAGCTCTTCTTTGGAAAAACATCCAAAGTCTACCTCATCTTTAAAATGCAGGTAATTCCGGGGCGCCTGGGTGGCTCAGTTGGTTAAGCGACTGCCTTCGGCTCAGGTCATGATCCTGGAGTCCCTGGATCGAGTCCCGCATCGGGCTTCCTGCTCGGCAGGGAGTCTGCTTCTCCCTCTGACCCTCCCCTCTCTCATGTGCTCTCTCTCATTCTCTCTCTCTCTCAAAAAAATAAATAAAATCTTTAAAAAAAAAATAAAATGCAGATAATTCCAAAGCTATTTAAACTGTTCCAGCTCATAGACAAATAGGCATACCACTCTATAACAAGTATAATTCTGGCAAATAATGTAGAAAACAAAAACTTTGAATCAACTTCATTTACCAATATTGAGGCAAAACCCTAAGTTAAATGTCAGCAAGGAGAGTTCCCCAGCACATTCAAATAATGAGACAAGATTAAATGGAATTTATTCCAGGAATGCAAAATGTGGCTCAATATGAGAAGAAAATCATATGACCATTGTCAGCTATGCTGAAGGGCATTTGACAAAATTCAACAGTCATTCTTTTTTTTTTTTTTTTAAAGATTTTAGTTATTTATTCATGAGAGACAGAGAGAGAGAGAGAGGCAGAGGGAGAAGCAGGCTCCCAAGGAGCAGGGAGCCCGATGCGGGACTCGATCCCAGGACGCTGGGATCATGACCTGAGCCGAAGGCAGGCGCTTAACCATCTGAGCCACCCAGGCGCCCTCAACAGTCATTCTTGATAAAAGCACTCAAAAGTGGAAAGTAAACAAAATAAAAAGTCCAGAAATAGATCCAAGTATACAATGACAATCATATGTGCTAAAGGCAACATCTCAAATCAGAGAGGAATGATAAATGGTGAGTTCACTGGGGCAGTGGTACAAGGGTCTTTATAACTATTCTTTAAATTCTACATATATGCTTTATGCATATGTCTCTATATATGATATATTCACAGTAAAATAATATACGATGGTGAGAATCCTGTTTAAGCAAGCTATGGAGACTTTTGGCCATTACACAACTTCCTTCACCTAGGGAATATATGAGTTTGTTACCTAATATACAGTGGGTTCCTAGAATTAGTAAGAAAAACACAGAAAATCCAATAGAAAATAGGCAAGACACACAAATAGGCAATTCATAGGAGGGAAAATATGAATGGCTATTAAGTGTATAAAGAAATACTTGTCCTTATCACTTATCAGATACATTAAAACCACAAAGGAATATTGGCTTAAACCTCTCTGCTTGGCCACCCTTAGGAAGTGGATAAATACAAAGAGCCGATGGAGGATGTGAGAAAAGAAGGTTCAGGAGGGCAGGGACATCGTCTGTTTGTTCATTTTTGAATCTCTGGTATAATAGATGTTTTGCAGTCATAGATGCTAAATGAATCATACCTCCCTGTACCCGTGTGCTTGGGTGGTCCCCTTTCACACTGATTCTGGACTTGACCATGTGACTTGCTCTGGCTGCTGGGAAAATAATAAATGTGATTCAATGACAGATTTGCAAATATTTGTGCTTGGGGGCTTATTCTGTCTTGCTGCTCTTTGGACCCTGAGATGGCTATGTGAAGAAGCCTAAGCTAGCCTCCTGGATGATGAGAGACCTCTGGGGAGCTGCTGAGGCTCCAATGATATGATAGAGCCAGCCCCCAGGTGACATGGGAGAGCATGGGAGAGCCCAGCAGAAATCATCTAAGATTAGCAGGGAACTGCTTAGCTGAGCCCAGCTTAAAATGCTGATTTACATAATTATGAGCTAGACAAATGGCCATTTTTTAAGCCACAAAGTTTTGGAGTGGTTTGTTATGCAGCAAAAGCTAACAGCTATACAAGCTTATAGAATGGTACCTGGTAGATAAAAGGGGGTGCTTAATAATATTTTGTTGAATAAATGAATGAAAACATCTTTCAAGGATATCCACATATCTAAAAATATATTTAACACATTAGAATGGGTGACTTTGTGGGGCAAGAGAGCATGGGAATGGGGAGAGGGAATTGGAGGGAAGAAAGTGTCAAGAATTTGGAAGGGTCTATTCACAAAAAAAAGGGAAGACTCATAGATTCAGAGGGAAGATGATTTGCATTTTGTACCTGTTGAACTCAGAAGTTAATAGAAAAATCAAAGTCGAGAGGAAGGTAATAAAACAGCTGCAGTATTTATTTGATTTTGTGTTTTTTAGTCTGTGATTGAAAAGAAATGGAACAGGAAAATAAGAACACGGTAACTCCTACATTTAGTTTCTTACCAACTATAAAACTACATTGAACAGTGGTGTATTTAGCCCCAGGTTGCCCAGCTACGAATATGGTTATTCCCTCTTGTGGACAAAGATTTGCAACCTCTGAAAAAATGCAAAGACCATCCTATAGATTTGGAAGAGCCACTGGCTAATACATATGTAATTTTGTTCATACAGCACAAATAGTTGTCTCTGTCTGAGTATCCACCTGTGACCACTGGGAAGGAGATTTAATAATCATTCAGATGTACACATCCTTGTATGTTTTAAAAAATGCAGATCTGGCTCCTTACTGAAGGTCATCAGGAAGGATTGCAGACTTTGGGTTCGAAGTTGTTAGTAGTTCTGCCATCTTGGGCTCACCAGCCTCTCAAAGTCTCACTGAAAATGGGGATAACAATACTTTCTTTGACAACTCGTAGCTTTGTTCTGAGAATGTTACGAGAGACAATAGAGTCAGAGTATTTGTAAATGGGAAGCCACACAAAATAATGAGGAGGTTGATGCATTGAATGTTTTGTTTGATCCATTTTATGTATCTTATATATTGGCATATCATGCCTCATTCTTCAATGTAGAGAATGTATTTTGGCTTTACTTTTCATTTAATTATCACTTAAGCCATGCTGAGCTCTTTGGGACACAGTAGGCCTTTGAAAAGCTTCTGTTTTTATTCATTGTAACTGTCAGATGCAATCATGTAACAACTAACTCTGTTACAGAATGTCTTCTAATTTGGTGAAGAGTTTAAATATGAAGAGAGGAATAATGAATAGAGCAAATGGTGACAAAATGAAATTTTTTTAGTCAGTCCCTGGCTGGCTCTAGTTACCATGCTCATAACTAAAGTGTTAGTTCTAAGGAGGTCTCTTGTGATGAAAGGAATACTAAAGAATATTTGTTTCATAAAAGAGATGACATAGTAATAAATGACTTCCCGGGTCTGTGCTCCCTTTGGGTAGAAATGTTCTAATGGCAGAGCCCTTGGAGAGAGTCACTGGTTTGTGATGATATATAAAAAGCTAGCTCTTTATTCATAACTATAAAAACTCCATATTGGGGGAGATTATTTTATATGTAAAATTAGTTGGTGTAACTCTTTAGGTACTTCTGCTAGTATTTCTACCATTGCAAGAGTAGATTGTGCTATTTACCTTCTTACCCAGATTGGGAGTCTCTTGAGCAATATGGCTCCTGGGTTTCATCTAGCCCCAGTTTATCAACCCCAGTAATGGGGGGCTCATCACTTTTGGAGGCAGTTCCTCTGAAAGCACTGTCCTTTGGTAATTGTTCAAATGAAACACCACAGGTGGTCCTTTTTGTCCTAGTTCTACCCTCTGGGGCATGACAGGGTCTATCTGCTTTCTCCCTGGCTCAAGTGTAGGGTTTATAGAAGAGCAGCTATCCTTTGTAGATACTTCATTCCTCTCCCTGACCCTTACTCCTTTCTCCCCTTTCTGTTCCCCTGATGATTATAACAAATCATAATGATTCAATCATATTTTTACTTTTTCTGCCAACTCTTTCCTCAGATATCTGTGGTTTTACCTCAAGCTGGAGAAAGGCAGTGTCCTGAGCCTCACACTTCAAATAGTATTTCCACTCACCCTTCCTACAAAGCTTCCCTGGGGTTTTCCAACCTGAGCCAGCATATTTAGGATGTCTCTTGAATCAATTTTGAATTTTTCTGAAGAAGTGATGGATGATAAATATTTACATGTGTTTTCATTATTAAAACTGATTCTCCGATAGTGTGTTTCTAAAGATACCAGTTGAAGAAGATCAAATTAGCCCTTAGAGTAGTTATAAGCTTCTGGTGAGTAGGGACTTTGTGTCCTATCTGACTCCTTCACCACAGTGCATGGCACATGGTAGGTGCTCAATTAATGTCGAAGGAATAAATGCAAAAAGTAGGCAAAAGAAAATTTCTACACAAGTACTTGTATTCATGAGGACAAGAACAAGGTCTTAAACATTTCGAAGACACTTGGGATAATGGGAAAGCAGCAGGATCTGGTTGGCCTGTGCCAGGAAGGAAAAAAATCTTGATGAGAGAAGTTTATTTCCATAACATGTAGCCTCTTCAGTGCATTGGAGGTAGAGCTAAGACGGATTTGAACTGAACACTTCTTCCTTGGGCAAGTCAGCCAAAGAAAAGAAATTAATAAAAAAATAATCACAAATGAAGTCATGTAGTAAAAAAATCCCCATATAGAGCACTACTGGGCACAAAGTGCTCTGTGACTGTTCCTTGCAAGGAGAACAGGAGTTCATTTCTGGTCATTGTGAACATGTCTCCCCTCTCCTTTTGAGGTCTCTGGTACTCTATGGCAAGGGTCTCTAATTATCACCCTTGCCCTAATCTAGTGAAATTGCTCCATTTAATGTTAAGTCCTACTCTTCAAGTATGTTGATCACCAGAGAGATCAGTGGAGTGTGAATAATGACAATAAATAGAGTACCCTGGGAGGGGTGGGGGTGTTCCTTCAATGAGAGCCTCCAAGTCTTCTGAATTTCTTAAACAAATGAAAAAAGTGGTTTTCAACTTTTTACTTTGCCAAATGATGAGATTAAAATCCTCTTCAAATTATGATTTTCATTTATTATTATTTCACAAAGAATTGGACATTTTTGGCATAAAAGTAGTGTAGGACATAATTTTTTTAACAAGGTCAATTCTTTAAACAGAATAAATTCAGCTTTATGAAAATATCACTTTTTTTTTTTTTCATTTCACTGCAGCAAAATGTTTGGCCTAAACCAGTAACTATAGGGCAACAACTCAGGTGTTGAACTGGGTGGCTGGGAGGCATACTCGGGGCAGAGATTCTAGGGCTCATGGGACATCCCTTGGATGGGGGTGTGGCTAGTCAGCCAGCCATCTAAGCTTATGTACAGGGATTTGTACGTAAGTGTGGACTTGATGAATTGTACAACACTTCTCTGAGCATATGTTGTTCCAATTAGAGATGTCATCAGAAAGACCCTGCTAAGGGCAGGTCATGTCCGGTGAAAGCTTTTGAACCTGGAGAAATATTTAAGACCTGGCAATTCAGCTGGGGGGATAATTCTGTGGTCCTCTCTGGAAGACTGTGTTTTTGAACCAAATTTAAATTGTTTTTTTTTTTTTTTGAAGTATTCTATTATTAGTGTTTTATTTTCCTTTTTTTGAGGAAGAGCTACCTTAAGTTATTTTTATGTTTCAGGTATAATCCAGGTGACCTTACTGTAGTGGTTAAGATTCCTGGCTATAGACAACAAAAACCAGCTTGTGTTAACTTAAGTAGATAAGGAATTTTTTTTTTTTAAAGTAGGCTCCATGCCCAGCACAGGACTTGAACTCACAACCCTGAGATCAAGACCTGAGCTGAGATCAAGAGTCTGACGCTTAACCAACTGAACCACCCAGGTGCCCCAGAGACCTTTATTTGTTGTTGTTGTTGTTTTTTAAGTAATCTCTGCACCCAACATGGGGCTTGGACTCATGACCCTGAGATCAAGAGTTGGATGCTCTACCAGCTGACCCAGCCAGGCACCCCTAATAAGGAAATTTCTTTGAAGGACATTGGGTAGGGACCAGAAATGACAGGATATCTAAAGATCCAAGTTTTGGGCAAGGACAGGAATGTAAGGAGGCCTGGAAACGGGACCATAGCCAAAGTCAGACCCATGCCAGAAGCACCACAGCTTGGGCTCCCAGTGGTACTGTGTATTGCTGCCACCTCTCCCAGAATGAAGCTTTCCTACTTTGCTTCTTTGTGTCATCAGACTAGGGGTTACAGATGAGGGCAGTTGGACTGGCTGAAGTCACATAAAATTTGGCACTAGAGCGTAGGGGTAGAGAAGGCAATTATTTTTTGACTCGAAGGCTCAGGGGAATCCCTCAAACACTGGAAATGGGACTAGGCAGTCAAGGAGGTAAACATCCACACATGACCATGGAATAAGGCCATGCTTCCATTTTGTGGCCAAATCCTTAGAGGACAAGTCCCCATCCTGTTTGTTGTTTGTCCATTTACCAGAATCTTCAATCCACCTGTCCCTGGAAAGTTTCAGGGCATGTGTCCATACTTCTCAGATCTTTCTGGTTATTCCTTGCTCCCTCAGCCCACAGTGTGGCTGTGGGTCTTTGTTCTTGTCTTCAAAAGATCATCCCTCCCACAATGATGGTTGAGATGAGGCTGCAAAATTTAAGAGATTTAACTAAACACTTGAGACTAATCAAAGTGATTCTAACTGAGAAAATCTAAATGGATACCAGACATGGCTGCTCTTTGCATGAAGCCCCATCCATGGGCTACTATCTGTGACTCTGTTGCCGGCTCCAGACTGCTGCCCTATTGCCCATTCCTGTTCATCTTCCTGCCCTTGAATTTGTTTCTCCTTTTTCCCCGAAAGGATATAATCTATGAGATGAAACTTGGTCAAGAGAGATAACAAGCTAGTGCATATGTAGAGATCATTACCTTCTCAGTTCTTACATATCAACTCAAATAATCTTCAGGTAGCCCCATGAGGAGGACTGCTTTCCAATTTTATAGATGAGAAAACTGAGGCACAAAGATTGGTAAATTGTGATAAAGTCACATAGCTAATAAATGGAGGAAGCTCGGATTTGAACCTAGGTATAACTCCACGATCTTAGCATAAACCATTAAACTAGGCTGCTTTCTTTAAAGATACTGATCACAACAACCAGCTCGAGCTGTTCAGCAGCACTGAGTCTGTCATCTCCATTCCAGAATAAGATCTTTGCTTTATCTTTGTATGAACAAAAAGTTCATTGAAAAGATTTTCTTAAATCATAAGAGACGTTTGTACCCAAAGAATTTAAGACTTCCTCTCTAGAAAAGTAGAAAAACTACTTGCAGACTTAAAAATAACAGCTTCCTTCACCTTCAGCCAATTATGCTTCACCCACCAAAAAATATCATGGGCTCCATTTGGAGTCACAGCGCCCTGTTAAACAAAGTAGGCTTCTCTCCAAAAGGCACATGCAAAAACCCAGAAGATGCACAGCAGCCTTTACGCAGCCAGAAGTCAAGATAGAAATGAGACATGGCCTATTTCACTAAAGTGCTTTTGTTTATTTGAAGGGCAAAAATTTCTGTCCCTGACATTTCCCTTTTGTGTGTAGTACTGATTGCTGGAAGTTTTATGCTTAAGCCCACTCATGTGCTTGCATTGAAATATCACCTTGCTTTGGTGATTTAATACATTCAGATACCAATACATGCATATGATTTATCAATTTGAAATCACCATGCTGTGTTCTGAGTGTGACATGTAGCTCCATGCCAAAGTACTACCAGCAGAAAAGGTCTTTGGGCTGGGGGGAGAAAACCAGGGAGTCTGAACAAATCTCTCCTTTAATCTTTTTATCTTTATCCTTTGATTAACAAACACAGAGTTGCATGTGAAGCTGTTTAAGATTCTCCATTCTGTTTAAATTTTGAGAACAGGCTTTTACATTTGTTTTTAAAAGCCCTTCTTTCTTGGATGGGTTTCTTGCTTTAGTGGGAATGGTGGTCCTGGCCTCTCTGAAATCCTTTGATCATATTAATGTTCAAGTGGGCCCATAAATGAAAGGATTTCAGAGGGGCCGGTGGCTTCTCATTAATCCCACACAGCATCCATCCCATTGCAGCCGTCAGAGACAATTCATGGAGGGAACCTGGCATTAAAGAGGGGAAATGAGCACACTTCTCGCACTTGATAAAGATCTGCATTAACTGTATAAAAACTGTGCGAGGCACCATGGTGATGACTCTGACAACGTAGTAGCAATAAAATAGATGATTAAAAATGAAGAAGACTGGCACTTTTAAGTAATTGGGAGCAGAGCTCTTAACCTTTGTGGTCATATACATATTTGTCTCGAGATATTGAACTGAAAGTCATTATTTGATGGTGTTTTGGTAGCTCTTGGGATTTGTTTTATGAGAAGACACCGAGTCTAATTCTGTGTTTGGAGCTGGGCTCAATACATCGTTAAAGTTCTATAAATGTTTGCAATTATCGCAGTTATTTAGAGGACTGTGTGGTCGGCGGAGGCGGGCAGGATACCCAGTTCATCGTCTGGTTCCATGTTGCTAGGTTCCACCCAGGTGGCGGCAGCAGGTGGATGTGCCAGCTCTGAAACAGCCCATGGGTCCTGGTCCAACAAATGCTCAGGTCTCCAGGATCTCCTGCATATTGTCTCACTTTGATAGAGCCAACTCCTCTCCTTCCTTCTCAGCACCTTTTAGCTATGTTTTATTTGTCCTGTTTTTATTCATTTCAATAAATACTTGGTGGGGGTATTTTCTTTCTTTTTAAAAAAATTTTTATTGTTATGTTAATCACCATACATTACATCATTAGTTTTGGTGTAGTGTTCCATCATTCATTGTTTGTGCAAAACACCCAGTGCTCCATGCAGAACGAGCCCTCTTTAATACCCATCACCAGGCTAACCCATCCTCCCACTCCCCTCCCCCCAGAACCCTCAGTTTGTTTTTCAGAGTCCATCGTCTCTCATGGTTCATCTCCCCCTCCGATTTCCCCCGCTTCATTCTTTCCCTCCTGCTATCTTCTTCTTCTTCTTCTTTTTTTTTCTTAACATATATTGCATTATTTGTTTCAGAGGTACAGATCTGTGATTCAACAGTCTTACACAATTCACAGCGCTCACCATAGCACATACCCTCCCCAGTGTCTATCACCCAGTCACCCCATCCCTCCCACCCCACCCCCCACTCCAGCAACCCTCAGTTTGTTTCCTGAGATTAAGAATTCCTCATATCAGTGAGGTCATATGATACATGTCTTTCTCTGACTGACTTATTTCACTCAGCATAACACCCTCCAGTTCCATCCACATTGTTACAAATGGCAAGATCTCATTCCTTTTGATGGCTGCATAATATTCCATTGTATATATATACCATATCTTCTTTATCCATTCATCTGTTGATGGACATCTTGGCTCTTTCCACAGTTTGGCTATTGTGGACATTGCTGCTATAAACATCGGGGTGCACGTACCCCTTCGGATCCCTACATTTGTAGTGGGGGTATTTTCTAAGCCAGGCACTGTGTGGTGAGTTGACCATTCAGTGATGAAGAACAAACATGCTTTCTGTCTTCATGGAGCTTGTGTTTTCTCCTGAGGATGAGTCAGAACTATTAAAAATGATTTAAAGAAAACATTTAGGTGACACAAAATACCTTATTTAACACTTCATGAATGGGCAGTCTCTATTCCGAAGGCTCTAGAGAAGAGCAAAATGGGGTGGAAGGCAGCAAGCATTTATAGGATAAAGAATAAGGAGCAAGGAAGAGAAAAACAGAAAACGATGAAGGAATAAAGAAGTAAGTATGGAGCTCAGAATTGCCTTGGTGTTTGGGGATTGACTGACTGGATCTACTGTGTTTCTGGTCAAGCAGAACATCTACAAGGACACAAAAGTTATCTCAGTTTTGGTTTGCTGACGTGGCACCCTGGACAGGGTCGGCTCCATCTTGGATCTTGAAATTTATTTCAAGTGAACCAAAGAGGATTATTCAGCCATGTGTACCTTGGAATAGGGTCAGATTGAGAAGTATTTTAGTCTGCATAGCTGTCTCATATTTAGATATGCTCACAGAGACAAGTTTAAACATAACAGACTTACCTATAAATCTTTAATTTTTAGATAGTAGACCACATAAATCAAGAATCTACAGATGTCAGGTTTTTAGGAGGTAAAAAAATTCTTTTTGGCTTATCTTTGTCTCCCATTTAAGAACAACTACCTTCTTCAATAAAAATGAGACAGATGATAATTAAAAATGATTTCCCAGGCTGACACACCTATCTACCAATAATGCTGTCCCCGCAACCTACAAGCCCTTGAGGATGGGGTAGGATGTAGGATAAAAAACTCAGAACTCTTTAATCACTGGAATTTTGGGGCACCTGCGTGGCTCGGTTAAGCATCTGCCTTTGGCTCAGGTCATGATCCCAAGGACCTGGGATCGAGTCCCTCATCAAGCTCCCTGCTCACTGGGGAGTCTGCTTCTCTCTCTCCCTCTCCCTCTGTATGTATGCCTTCTCTCTCTCTCTCTTTAGCTCTCACTCTCTCTCAAATAAATAAATAAAATCTTAAAAAAATCACTGGAATTTTTGTTGGTTTGAGAACAGTAGTTTATAGCATTACTGAGAATTCTTAGGAACTTCATCACCACATTAAGATACAATACTTACTCTGGCCCTGCTGATGTCTAAGGCTCAAGTGGGCTGAAAGAACTACTTTGCCTGCTTCCATTGGATTTTGCCACCCCAATGTGTGGAAGAATTACCCAAAATATCCCCCAGCAGAGAGAAAAGCAGAGGGAAATTGCTGAGAGAGTTAGAGCGAAGGAGGAGGTGTTCTGTTGCCTGTCTCAGCCCTTCCCAGGGGAAGTGCCTCTTCTCTTTGTGCTCAACCACCCCAAACCTTAGGATGTTCCACTCACTAGACTGAGTCCTAATGCCTTGTCCTGGAATTAGATCAATCCAGAGAAGGACCCTCCTTCTTGGAAGAGGAGTGGGTAAGAATGAGAGGGTAGGAGTCTTGAGTTTTCCCTGGAGGCCAATCAGCTAAGTCATCTAAACTAATACTGGGTGAGGATAATTAATAAATTTTAACACAATTTCTGAAAATTTCTCACATGGTCTGGTTCAGTGATTTCTAAACTGTAGGATGCAACCTATTTGTGGGGTCATGAAATCAATTTAGTGGGTCACAGCCTGCATTCAAAAATAAAATGGAAAATATAACATACTGAGTCAAAATATAAAATAAATCTTTTTTAGTTGATTGTAGTCAAAAAAGTTTGAAAGGCACGAACAGTTCTGATCTATGTGGGCATCTGGTAAAAGTGATAGATGGCAAGCAAGTGTCAGAGTAGGTGAAATAACTGGTGGGTGCTTCCTTCTTTTGTTCTCTTTCTTTATAGGTTTAAATGCTATTTGGTCAGCTGTAGAGCTACTTAGCTTGCTATTGACAAAGGGGAAATGGAGCCTTTCTGATGTTGTTTAACTGGGACCAATATTTCCAGCTCGGCCATTATCTAGAATCATTTCCACTTGACTTTTTTTTCATTATATTGATAATCTTGGGGAAAAAAAAAAAAACTCCCCCCAGCCATAGACAAGTATCTTATTGACTCTCCAAAGACCACTGGCATGATAACAGCAGAAGCTCACTGGCTCCAAGCACTATCAACGACAAAAAACCCTCAAAAGCAACACTATCCTTGCCTCCCTCCTGCCCCCACCATTATTTTAGTACCAGCTGATTTAGGTGTTTGATTCATACAAATTGAATGAATAACAAAATACATGGTCGCTACCTTGGGGAGCACTTACTCTCTACAAATGTCAAATTAGATTTTAGAAATGTTGAAAGAATTCTATGAATCAAATTTTATCAAAACAATTGATGGAATAATTTAGTTCTAGTTCTGTTATTTTCTTTATCACTGTCCTTTCTTCATTTTGAAGGTGAGGGAACTGGGATTGAGATAGAATGAGCAGGGCAGGAGAGAAAGCCCTGTATGTGAGTCTTGGACCCTGAGGAATGACATAGGACCTGTCAGATCCCTAGGGAGCTCTGAGAAGCTGGAGGGGCCAGTGGAAAGGGCAAAAACCCAGGACAATAGACCCTGAATATAGATATAACCAGAGTGTTCTTATGTCACTGATGTTCCATAGCTTTCTAATACAGACAATTTCCTACATTTAGAGTACTTTGTAGTTGAATTGTTCCTTCACTCTCCACAGTGGTGGACACAAGTTCAAGTTGATGATCAAATGCCCAAGACACAATTGGCTTTAATCTACTACTACATTTATTTAGCTTTATGGAAGAATGCAGAGCAGGGATCAGCAGTAGAGCATCTTTAGTCCTCTGGAAGTCCCTGCAGCTACCCAGGCACATGGTTTCGGTTGTCTCCTCCCCACATGATTTCCCACCACCCTGTTAGACCATTCTAAGCACCCAGGCCCACAGGCCAGCTCACAGCTCCCCCAGCCCAGGGGCTGTCCTCTGGATCAGGGCTTGCAGAGCAAACAGGACAGACACAGGACGAATTCTACCTTTATCCCAACTTTGTAGCTTCCACACAAAACAAAACAAAACCAATATTAAGAGAAAACAGATTAACAAGTCATTTTCCAGTTTGGTGTTAACCGTTTTCTCACTTCCTGGAAACTGGGGGCTCCAGGGTACAAGAGCTGGGTCATTTTACTGAAAAGTATTATTTGCCTGGAATCCCTGATTTTCTGGGTTGTCAGGTAATTAGCCTACAGCCTCATAATTTATTTTTGGCATCTGCAGAATGCAAAGGAATGTTCCTACCAGTCATTAATCTGCTGCAGTTTAGCCTTCAGCATGACCAGCAGGGAAGAATGAGGGCCATCAGGAAGGGGTGAGGGAGGAGGGCTCGAGTGAAAGGAGCCCATGCCAGATGGGAGTCATCTCCGTCCTCCTCTGCAGTGGATGCAGCAGCCCTGGTTAGGAGACAATCAGAGGTGAGCAGCCCCACGTGACACTTAGAGGTCATGTGCCCGGCGTCCTGAAGTGACCATCCTGTGGGAGGACAGGAGAGTAAACAAGAGCCATGGTAGATTTATTCTTGTAGCTGCCGAAGAAAATTTCACTGTTTAGAAGAAAGCAAATGGCCAGGGGAGAAATGATTCTTCAAATAAAGGAAATAAGGAAAGAAAAAAACCAGGGAGAGCTGTTTTGGTGGCTGTAAAGACATGGGATGAAGTGGAAGGAAATTAACAGGACTCCTATGAAAGACTTATTAACAAGTCATCAGAAGTTGGGAGAAATCTAATCTAGTGCCAACAGCTGCTAAGATATTCTGTCATTTCCATTGCTTTTTTTTTTTTTTTTTAAGATTTTTTAATTTATTTGACAGAGAGAGACAGCGAGAGCAGGAACACAAGCAGGGGGAGTGGGAGAGGGAGAAGCAGGCCTCCCGCCAAGCAGGGAGCCCGATGTGGGACTCGATCCCGGGACCCCAGGATCATGACCTGAGCCGAAGGCAGACGCTTAACGACTGAGCCACCCAGGCGCCCCTGCATTGCTTTATCTCAGTCTGTAAACATTTAAGTCCAATGATGCCAAAACAGAATGAGGATACAAATTTGGCCCAGGATGTCAAATTACTCCTCTGTTAAAGCAGCTGAACACAAGGCAGATTGACTCGAAGGCCAGTATGTCCTTGTCCAACTTCCAAGGGATCCAAGGCCATATGCTGTGGTTAAAATTGAACAGCCTGAGGGCAGAGAAAAAGCTCTTTGAGATGACTGGATATTGATGTACAATATTTCATAATGTATGCTGGGAAGAAAGAAGGCATTATTAAGAGGCCAAGAGTAGAGCTTGCAGGGGGCACGGTGATGCCATGGTAGAAGGTGCCAAGATCACAGTAAAACTTAAGATAGGAAAAGGCAAATAAACAAAATATGCTGTAGAGGTATCATCTTTATTTAGATGTTTAAGTGGAGTGGTTGCAATGTGTAAGCGGAGAGAGTCTTGTCATTACCAGTTTATAGCCAAATATAGGGCAAAGCATATACCAACTTGATATGTCCAAAGGAAACTGTGTATATCTTGTGATATCAAGATCTAGCAGGAGCATTCCTCTGCCCCTCCCAGATGTCTCTCTCATTGATATAGGGAGTCTACAAATCCCAATTCCGCATATGAATTCTTTAGGTGTCCGAAACAGAGTCTTGCCCTTAAAAAGGGTTGACTTCTGTTGAAGAAAGTTATCTTACAAGCTTGCAAAATGATGTTGGGAGCCATCAATCATTTATATCTTTAAGTAAATATCTGTATCAGTTAGGAATAGTTTATGCCTAGAAGCAGCAAAATACCCAACTGATAATGTAAATAGTATTAAACTAATATTTATTGATTATTTAACTGTGGTTTATGAAATAGACTGTGTTTACATGCTATTTAACTGTCACAACAACCTTATGAAGTGTTATTATTATTGACATTTTTTTTGATAAAGAAATAGGTACCAAGAGGTTGAGTAATTTGCTCGAGTTCACACCGTTAGTAAATTACAGATCCAGAATTCAAGTTTAAATAATAGAGACAGTTGTTTCACATAAGAGATCTGGAAAGTGGTGAATCTATGGCTGGTTCATTCAGGGGATCTATTGAGTCAGGACGTTGGGTTGGTGTCTCTGATACTCTCCTGGCTCTTTCTTCAGACTCACAGCACAGCTGCCATGATTGCAAGTAGCACATCCTCACAAAGCTATGTCTGAAGCAGATGTCAGGGGAAAGTTGAAAGAAGGTGCCAGTAAAGACAGAAAAGACAGAATGGGGAACTGGTTCATGTCAAAGAAATGTCCCAACTTTATGTATTTTAAAAACAGGGCCAGCTTTGACTACAGTGAGAAGTCTGCCCATCCCAGGTAGCAAACCTTGACACGCTCCAAAGATGGAAGACTGTGAAGGCGGGAATGCTGAGGCTCTTCACATACCACCTGATACAGTACTAGTACAGTACCTGTGTATTGTAGTCATTTACTTGTCTGGTCTCTCCTGCCAGACTGTGCCCTTCTTATAGCTAGAGATTGAGACTTGGTCCCTTTGTAGCCTCTGACACATGGTGGGCTGTTCGTCTGAAGGGGCTCCATTGGAGTTCTGGAGTCTGCCTTATTCCATTCTCTGTACTGGTTGAACTGATGACTCCTTATTACTGTAGATAATCAATCAAATATCTGGATATTTTAAGCAAAAATAGAAGATGTAGTCTTACAAGATTGACAGGAAGAATGAAGAACCAGGGCTGGGAGGCACAGGCCCAGGCAGGTCTATGGGTGTCTTTAGTAAGACCTGTTCAGTAGTCTTCCCCACTGAGGCCTAGAATGAATTAACTCCAGTGGTTTCCTTGGAGTCTGAGGCCCTGTGGTAATTCAGATCCCTGGGAGAGAGGTTGAGCGGAGCTTTGCCTATGGCCATCCCCTGATTATACTGAGAGGAGAGACTCAAATGGAAGAAACATCCCGAAACTCTTGGCTTGAGTAATGGGAAAGCCAGCATACAGTTAGAAAGGAGGAAATGAAGCCTGGGCATCCGAAGCATGCTTCAGTAATTTTCTTAATTGGGCAATGGATAAGATGAAAAACATTAGCTCGGATTTGGCCCCATACATGAGGCAGACCCTTATGGTGGAAACAGCTGCAAACATAATGTCATAATAGCAGCTTAAAGCAAAGGTGTTGGAGTCAGAAAAACCGGGTGAAAAATCCAGTTCCATCATATGGATTGTGTGACCCAAAGCAAGTCATTTAACCCATCTCAGGCTCAGTTTCTTACTTTGTAAGAATAGAGATTCACAGATTTGTGGTCAAGATTAAATGAAATAATGTGCATGAAGGACTTACCCAAGCACCATCCCTAAGTGCCAGAATTATTATTAAATTATTAAAACTTCGTTAGACTGTCAACTCTGAAATCTGCTGTCATCTCTCACTGCTGATTCCTCAAAATGAGCAGGATGAACAACAAGCCTTCTGAGCTGTTCCCCAGTTGATATTATACATGCGGACACATTTGTTTTTAGGAAGACTTCATTAATGATCTTTTTATGAATAAGTGCACAATTCATCTAATACATAGCTTCCATGTCATCTCAAGGAACACTGAAGTCCCTGAATGAGTGCCTTAAGCCCTTCCTAGAAGCTTGCAGTCTGTTGCCATGGAACAGCTCTTTGAAGGTTCAGGAAACTATAAATGACACATGCTCCATGGTGGAAATGAAGATGGGGCTTAGGGACACAGCACAGTACCATGTGAGAGGAAATTATAGTGAACATAATTGCAATCAGCCTCCTGCCTAAATATATTAGAACCTGTGATAGCTTAGTTAGCATGACACGTGTTAAGACATACCACCATTTAAATCATATCCCTTGATATAAAGCAACAACACATAATGAAACCCTACTTAGAAACCATAGTTAGAACATTGCAATACCTTTCTTTCTTCTTCTTTTAAAGGTTATTTATTTATTTGAGAGAGACAGAGAGCATGAGCAGGGAGAAGGGTAGAGAGAGAAGCAGACTCCCCGCTGAGCAGGGAGCTTGATGTGGGACTCGATCCCAAGACCCTGGGATCATGACCTGAGCCCAAGGCAGATCCAACTGAGCCACCCTGCAATACCTTTCTTTTTTTTTTAAATTTTTTTATTGTTATGTTAATCCCCATACATTACATCATTAGTTTTGGTGTAGTGTTCCATGATTCATTGTTTGTGCATAACACCCAGTGCTCCATGCAGAACGTGCCCTCCTCAATACCCATCACCAGGCTAACCCATCCTCCCACTCCCCTCCCCTCTAGAACCCTCAGTGTGTTTTTCAGAGTCCATCGTCTCTCATGGTTCGTCTACCCCTCCGATTTCCCCCCCTTCATTCTTCCCCTCCTGCTACCTTCTTCTTTTTTTTTTTCTCTTAACATATCAGATAAAGGGCTAGTATCCAAAATCTATAAAGAACTCATCAAACTCAACACCCAAAGAACAAATAATCCAATCAAGAAATGGGCAGAAGACATGAACAGACATTTTTCCAAAGAAGACATCCAAATGGCCAACAGACACATGAAAAAGTGCTCAATATCACTCGGCATCAGGGAAATCCAAATCAAAACCTCAATGAGATACCACCACACACCAGTCAGAATGGCTAAAATTAACAAGTCAGGAAATGACAGATGTTGGCGGGGATGCAGAGAAAGGGGAACCCTCCTACACTGTTGGTGGGAATGCAAGCTGGTGCAGCCACCCTGGAAAACAGTATGGAGGTTCCTCAAAAAGTTGAAAATAGAGCTACCCTATGATGCAGCAATTGCACTACTGGGTATTTACCCCAAAGATACAAAAGTAGGGATCCGAAAGGGTATGTGCACCCTGATGTTTATAGCAGCAATGTCCACAATAGCCAAACTGTGGAAAGAGCCAAGATGTCCATCGACAGATGAATGGATAAAGAAGATGTGGTATATATATATACAATGGAATATTATGCAGCCATCAAAAGGAATGAGATCTTACCATTTGCAATACCTTTTTTAACTTGATTTCCTGCCTCTAGTCTCCATATTAAGCAATTTCAAGCACAGACACCAGATTTTCTTCATCTTTCTTTATCACAGATATTCAGTTGTTCTCAGTTGCCATAAAATAAGTTCCATCCATCAGTTCATTCTTCCAATCAACATTTATTAAATTCCTACTCTGTTCCAGTGCACCAGGTACCAGGGATACGAAGATGACTAGAATATAATCCTTCCTTCCCAGGGGTATATAGAACAGTGGGAGGACATACTTGAAAAAAAATGGCAATGCATTGAGGAAGCATTTTAATAGAGTTATGCACAATGTCTTATGGGAGCAGGGAAGAGGAAAAATTTATTTCTATTCAGGCAGGATAGAGGTGGCTTCCAGTCCAGGAGAGGAAGGAAGGAAGGAAGGAAGGAAGGAAGGAAGGAAGGAAGGAAGGAAGGAAGGAAGAAAGGAGGGGAGGGAGGGAGGGAAGGAGGAAAAGGAGGAGGACTTTCTAAGAAATAGAAGGCATAGAACTCAAAGGTAGAGGACTGAACAAGAGCATGGTGCCTTTAGGAATCTGCAGTAGTGTGTCATGGCTGACATGCGAGGAGCATAGGAGGTGAGCAGGATAGGCAGGAAATAAGATTGGGGAAAGGCCAAACCCTGAAAGGATTTACATGCCAAGCAGAGTGTGGGTTGTATTTTTAGAAATGGTAAAGTGCTTAAGTAGTGGCTGGGTGTGATTTATGTGCAGAAAAGCCATTCTGGTGGTGGTGGGAAGGGTAGCAAGGAAGTACAATGAACAAACAGAGATGACTTAGAACAAACCTGATGTAAATGCTCATGGCAATTGCTAAAAACATATTTTAGAGCACAAAGAGATTATACTGAAAAATCATAAATTTCCATTAATGGGCAATGGATATGTACACCATAGTATAATCACATGGTGGAATATCATACAGCAGGTATAAATGGTTGGGCTATATCTAAGTATGTGAAAGTGGATACACTTCAAAAACATAAGAGAATAACAAGTTGAAAATGGATATCAATAGGGTTAAACACCATTCACGGGACTCAGCACCCAAGAAACTCCTCCTGCAACTTCTTTTCAGTCACTACCTTTTCCCACCCCACAGGGGTAACCTTACTCTGACTTCTAACATAAAAAAATAAGTCTGGATTCAAATAACATGTCCAATTTTGCCTGACTCTTTTCATTTGACATTGTTGTAGTTTTTTAAATTCTTGTTTATTTTTGTGACTACTTTGCACAATCCAATTTCATGGGGCTTATTTATCTATTCTATTGTAGGTGAACTTATGAGTTTTTCTGGGTTTTGCTATTATAAATAATGCTGCTGTGAATGTTCTTGTGTAAGCTTTTACGTGAATGTATGTATACATATTGGTTAGATATATGCCCAGGAGTAGGATGGTTGGTTCACAGGGTAAGGTCATCTTGAGCAGATACTGCCAAATAGTTTCTTGATGCAATTGTACCCACCGGTAGGTGACAGTGGCAAGCTGCCCTACATGCTTGCCAACACTTGGTTTTGTCTGCTGTTTCATTTTAGATATTGTGGTGGTTTTTCAGTGACATTGGATGGTGGTTTAATTTTGCAATCCCCTGATGAGTGATGATATTGAACATCCCTTCTTCATATTTATACTGGTCATTTGGATACATTCTTTTGTGAAGTGTGGCATATTTGAAAAACATTGCTGTAGCTGCTGTGTGGGAAACAGACTATACAGGGACAAGTATGAAAGTTTGGAGGCTATGCTAATAATCCGGGTGAGAAAAAATGATGGCTTGGGCTAGGGTACTATCAATGAAGGTGGTAAAAACAAAGGGTCAGATTCTGGATCCAATTTGAAGGTGGACCAGACCACTTGCTCTGATGATAGTCATGACCTGCCATGGTCTGCAAATAATATGAGTATTAAGATAATGATGTTGATAGCTCAGGAAAAGAAAATTAACCTGAGACCCACCACTTATTCTCTGCATAATTCTGGGTGAGTTGTCTAGTCTCTCTATGCTTCCAGTCACTCACTTATATATTGGAGATAATAATGCCATATACCTCAAATGGTTGTTGGGAAGATCAAATGAGTTAGTAGTCTTTAGAATTGTGTTTAGCACATAGTAAGTTTTTAAAAATTATATTATTGAAGTAGAGTTGACATACAGTGTTATATTAGTTTCAGGTGTACAACATAGCGATTCAACAATTCTGTGCATTGCTCAGTGCTCTTACGAAGATAAGTGTAGTCACTATCTGTCACCATACAACGTTATTATATTATTGACTATATTCCCTATGCTGTACTTTTCACCTCCAAGACTTATTTATTTTATAACTGGAAATTTGTACCTCTTAATCTCCTTCACCTATTTCGCCCATCCCTGTACCCACCTCCCCTCTGGCAACCACCAGTTTGTTCTCTGTATTTAAGAGTCTGTTTGTTTGTTTGTATTCCACATGTAAGTGAAATGTGGTGTTTGCCTTTCTCTGTCTGATTTATTTCACTTAGCATAATACTGTCTAGGTCCATAGTAAGTTCTTAATAAAAGTTAGCCTTTATTTTACCTTGGATTAAGTTGACTAATATTACTTCCAACAAAAAGGCAAAAACTGAAAGAAAATTACTTGAGATACAGACTCAGTCAGTATACAGAACTCCAAAGGACAAATGAATCCACAGTTGAATAAATGTGGGGAAACCATGAAGGTTGCTGAGGGCTCCTCTGTTCGGTAGTGAGTGGAGCTTGTGGTCTATAAGGATTAATTACAATCCACATAGGCTGTCCCAGCTATAAAGACCTCATTAGGCCAGAGATGGCATCTATTGCTTTATTAGTTTCCGTGATGGAGACATCTTAAATGGATGTGGTCTAATTGTCCATTTTTTATCTTTTTGGGTTTAACAAGTATGGGTGTTTGCGTGTATGCTTGGCAAACCTCTCTTTATGCAAGAGATTTTTTTTTGAAAAGTGGTGTTCACATTAATTTTTTTTAATAAACAAAATACTTAAATGATCTTTCTTAACTCTCACCCTTTAACAACATTGAAGCAATTTTTTTCTAAAATGTCAGTTATATCAAGGTTAGATAAGGAGGGTTCATTTGGGTGCTCTGAAAAGTAAATTAGGAAAAATCTATTGCTTTATTCAGATTAGAAGCTACAGTTTTCTAAAGAGTACACTCTATGGCACCTTGGTTTGTGGGAGCAGTGTGTTCTGTGGTGGGACCTGTTGGTTATCATGAAAATGATAATGAAAATCCGTAACTAAGCCAGTCCTTATAATTAAACACGGTCCTCCCCATTTAGAGCGCAAATATTCCAGAGGCAACACATTCAGTCCCTACTGCCTTGAAGAGACAGGGTTATTTGGGTTGCTTCCTGCTGTGACCAGAGGCGCTGGGCATGGAGATTGCCTTGAGACCTAAGAAGAAGAAAAGTGCTATGGAAAGTGGGCTGGAGTTAATGAGGAGAATGTGGAGAGGACTGCCCTGGGGCCCCAGGACTAGCTTCATTTCTGCCCCCCCGCCCCCCCAGGGGCTGGGACTACCCTAGCTAGGGAGGAGGGAGGGATCAAGGAATTTCCCCAAGTCCTCTAAAATGTGCATTACCTTAAGTTTAGGTTCTCAGTGATATAATCCCCCAGAGTAATACATTTATTTATTCCCAGCTCGTAAACACGACTGAAAAGAAATCTCTATATACAGCTCAAACTCATTTCTTGCTGAGTCTCCTATGGATGAATGATCCGTGTAGTTCTTTCTTTCTTTCTCTCCTCCTCATTGCTCTGTCAGAAAGCTTATTAATGTATGTATATTCCTGGCTTTTCTCCTATATGAATGATTCAGAAACAAATTGAAATGTCAAGTTCTGTATGGCTTCCTAGTGATATTGAAATCTACCAGTTCCTATTAAATTTCCATCATATAGTATTATTCAGGGACAAAAGATCAATTAATCCCTGTTCTTCTCCTCCTGAAAAACACCGATCACAAGAAACCCTGCTCTGTGAGCTCTTTAATCAACGGAGTCAACAGAGCGCAGGAACATGGGGGAAAATGAGATCCGGGCACAGAAACGGGGGCCATGCCTCTTTATTAACTCTGCATATTACATGAGGAAGGGAAGTTCAGAAGATTTGATGGATAATCTCTCAAGTATGCCATTTCATAAGGAAGAAGTTACTTCCAGATTTGAGTGAAGAGCTTTGGAAAAAAATATATGACTTTATTTTATGCGACATAAGCTACCTTTGTAGAAAGAGTAACCACCCCTTTTATAGCAGGACTAATATAAAAGAAAAAGACTTTTTCATCATTACTTCCAACTACTCCCTTGGCACTTTTACAAGGAGAGCTGGGCAGTAATTGTTTCCATCTCAAGATAAACGTAACGAGAAGTATCAATAAAAAAGTAATTATCATAATAATTATAATAACCCAAACCAAAATAATAACAATGGAAGTAATAATCATAAAAAATATTATTACATCTTTCTTCTTTAGGTCTTTTACCCACTGAATTTTTTTAATGTGTAGGAGCTGTGGGTTTTCATCCATTCTGCCTTAAGCAGTAATTGCATTTGATTTGGCCTGCACAATTTTACCCATAATATTAGAAGTAGAAGAGAGTCGTGTAGTGTGCTTATTATTGGCTATTATTAAAGATGGGGATCAGTGACTTATCATGGGGAGCCATCAGACTGTCACAAACAACTTCCTTTCACTCACTCTCAGACTGCTGTGATATTCAATTCAACTCTGATTTAAACCTAACGTCTGGCTATTTTAACTGAGAAAACCACTTATTGGTCTCTACTTCCTAGGTCCTGATTTTGGCTTCTATTGTGACTTATTCTGTTAGCTCTACCCCCTGCATTCGGTGAATGTCATAATCAGAATAGAACTATGCCACTACTAGACAAAATGTATCTTTGTAACAGATATCAACAATTTTCCCCTGTCTGGATTGGCTCTGGTTGGGAAGAGTGTCTATATCCTGGGACCCGGGCCCTGTGGGCCTTGTCGATTGACTTGGGGGTAGGCACCCAGCAGAAGCACTGCCAGTTACTGTCCTTGCATGAATTTTCACATGGTACCGGAGGACAGAGACCCTCTCTGTCTGTGAGAGCTGCAGGAGCTCTGGTGGCCACCTTCTCTACCATGTGGAGGAAGCTGGCTTCCAGGAAGGGGGAAGCAGCTGTGAAAGACAAAGGCAAGGAGAGTCTAGGCAGCATTGAACTTGTCTCTGGGTCCCAGAGACAAGCTTTTTTTTTTTTTTTTGGAAAAGGTTCTGTCCTTCCTGCAATCATTGGAGATTCCCCAGCATACTTTAAACAAATATCTTTTCCCCACCCACATCTGATTTGGGCTTTTGTCCTTTGTGAGCTGATGAATCTTGATGAGTTGAATCTTATTCAGGTACTGGGTCTCCTTGTCATAGGAGTGTGATATACTCCTATGTATGGGTGCAGTGGGTTGCAAGTAATGTCTTCTTAATAAAAATGAACTAAGGCTTGTGAATGTTTTATTACTTTCGTGGATTAAGGCACTGCCAAGGTTATATCTATAATTAACCATCGTTTATACTTTCTTACATTCTAACATGTTTTCTTGGGTGGGAGAGAGGATGGACTTGCGTGGGTGCTCTGGGCATTGTGTGGACTCGATATATTCTGTGTCGTGCATCAGGAAGTTTGCGCCTTGTAGAAAGAGAGATTAAGATCCACTGCTAAGTACTGCAGCCTATTCTGGGTCCGAAAGTCTTCATCCTATTTATCCATGGATCCAATTTGATTCACACATAAGAAAGTAAAAATAAAATACAGTGTGGCATGTTGTTATTTTTAATCTTTTTCATTAAATCCTTAGGCATGTACTTTGTTACATTTGTTTAAGAGAAATATATGTATTCTAATTCTTTTTGAGGTTTCTCCTTTTTTTTTTTTTTTTTGCAAAAGGTTTTTGATCATCTGCCAGTTAACTTCTCTTCCTTTCATGCTGGTCCAAATTTCACTCATTGCTGGACACAGAATTTGCCAAAATTCTACATTTATTTGTTAAAAACTCGCACTTTACCTATGGGGAATTTATTACCGTTATTTCTGAGTTTTCCATTTTGCTACCATGTGGATCTATGCAATGCTGAAATGCTGAAGGTTGCTTCAGTGAGCTTTCTGAAAAATGCCTGATGTAGGTTCTTCAGGCCTGAAGAGAGTTTCTTATCTTATTTTCTGTGATGCATCAGTGGGAGGGGTTATATAATCTTTGCTTTTGGTGGGAAGTAGAAATCTTCTAGTTTGATGGCTAACAGAAAATGCCTTTTTTTGCAAGAAGTCATTGACTCACTGTTGCATTATTAAAACTTCTCTCTCATCTCCCATCTTTAGTAGCCAGAAATTTACCCAAGGAAGTAGTTAACATTTGCTTATTTGGAAAAAAAATTGCTTATTTGGGTGTTGCCCAAATCATTAAAAAAACAAAAACAAAAACAAAACTGCTTCTCATTAGACATGCACAGTCTAAGGATAAGTAAAATTAAGAAAGTGGCAAGGTGTGAGTAAACCCAAAATGAGTTTCCCTGTTCCTCTTTGTCTCTGACCACTGAGGATTTTCTTTGTAAAAGAGCATAATGAATCCTTTCAGATTATAAAGGTTAGTGAGAGAAGGTTGCTCAACATTGGAATTTAACTTGGACCCACATTAAAAAGAAAATCAATGCTTAGGTGTAATTTAAAATGTCCATCAGATAAAACATTTCTGCTTTTGGCAAGACATCATTATGGACTATTTTTATGAGAGGCCTCAGGTATTGATAAAATAACTGGTATGGTAATGTAAAACGTTTCTTTTATGGGCAGAGGGAAAGCTGTGAAGATTTTGGCCAATGACACGGAAGTGAAGGTGTAATGTAAGATTTCCCGGAGGTCTCCTTTCAAAGGGAAGGCCTTTCACTATCCGATGGCCAGCATCCTGGATGTGATGGCTGTCACTCAGGTGGCTGTTTTGTTACCATAAGGATAAAGGGCAGACCTTAGGGAGGTGGAGATTTAGAAAAAGCCTGGGCCCTAAGCTCAGGACTGCCTACCTCCAGACTTTTTTACTGTGGTAAGGAAATAAATTCCTACCTTGTTGAAGCCACTTCTTTGGGCCCTTAGTTATATATAGCTAATTCTTATTTTAATGGATACACCATTTTAGTATGGATCTAGACTGTACTTTCCCTGGAAATAATTTTTTTCTTTAGGAGAGGTGTGAGTGTATGCATGTAGGCATGCTGGGTCCAGCACTTACTTACCCCAAGAGTGTAAGAACCATGAGGATAAATATAAACATATCTCATGTGCAGAGAGATCGTGAATGGTGCAAAACTTAGGTAACAAAGCCAACTTGGACTGTTTAACTGAAGGCTTTCATGATGTTATTCTCAGTTGACTAACAGCCTTTGGGAAAGGTATTGTTGATGACAATTTTGCCTTGGAATGACCCCCAGGAAGAGAGGACAGATACTAAAACATAGCTATCCCTTCTGAGTAGAAGATCGAATTTTCCAAGTGTAGTAATAGATGGAGATTTGTATTAGGAAAAATGAAGGATGGATTTGTTTCAGACAGGAGAGGAGGTTGATTCTTGAGACAGCTGCAAGTGTGTTCATTATGGCACCTGAGGAAGGTTCTGGCTGTTTGCTTGTTTTATTTTGCTTTTTCTTTGGGATTGTGGGAATAGCGCAGTTCTAGGTTTTTTCTCCTGTTTTGCAACTTCTGTGGTTGACCATAGCTTCTCAGTTCCTAAAACCTGTTATTATAAAGACTCATTTTGGCATAGTTGAAAGGAATTAGGGATTAGAAAAAGTGCAGGACTTTCCCATATCAGCCCTCCAGTGAGGCCAGCACCATCAAGGATAAGCATAGAGTGGGGATTCAAAGTATAGCTATGACGAAGCTGGCAGACACCCAAGGAGGAACTGAGAGGAAAAGAAGGAAAAACTGCTTAGCTGAGCCTCTGGTGGGTATGAGACAAGTACTCTTTTCTCCTAGATTTACCAGAGCCATGGACTTTCTTCCTCCCAATTTACAAAAGAAAGTCAAATCTCTCATCCATTCAAATCTTATTGTGATGCATTGCTTGGAACATTGCCCTTGGGTGTTTAAACTTTTAGGTCACCAGACAAAGGAACAATTGGAAATTTTGGAGTAGGTATTGAGAAAGTGGAAAATCTAATGGCTGATAATACAACTTTTTGTGAGTTGTTTTTTGTAAAGTACGTATCTGATCTTTGCTTTGAAAAGCACTGGAGGAAAGCCTATTTGAAGTGCCTGACAGTAATCATTTAATCAAAATTAAAACAATTTTGGGTGATAAATCACTGTGTTATTTTTGGCTGATATCCAGCAAAGAGTTTCAAATATTGAGTGAAGTTACTAGAAAAGAACTTCCATTCTCTTCTGCTTACTTTTATCAACATCTGAGTCTGAGTTCTCCAGAAAACAAAGTCTAAAACAAAGATTAGACCTTAACTTTTTTTTTTTTTTGGTGGGTGGGCAAATTCCAGGTCCTCGAGAGTGAGGGGACAACAGGAAGTGAGGCAGTGAAGGACAGAAAGCCAATACAGGATGGTGCATTGTTTCATTGGCCACAGTTTTACAAGAAACCCAGTTGCCTACTCAGCTACATGGGACATTTCTGCATTTTTGGAGAGGTCATATAGAGCTACTGTTTCTTAGAACAGTCTGTTAGGAAGAGGGAAGAAAAAGAATTTATCTATGAGCTCCTAGCCCTATCCTGCCTTTCACTGGTCAAGGTTTGCCCCATGGAGTGTTTAACCTCATGCACTTTCAGGTTATGTACCTGCCCTTCTGGGCCACTGCTGAGGAAGCCAGAGGCTCAATGAGGTGGGCAAGGAGTGCTGGAGGTGGGCTGCAGCTGCTACCATGAGCATAATAAAAGCAGTGCTGAAGCATGGCTTCTGTCCCTGGAGGCTGAGGCACCAGTGGTATTAACTGGTGCAGTGAGGATTGGGTGGGACTGTAACTGAGAGTTTGCTGGGCTCCACATTGCCTGTTGGAAAGGATAATGGAGGAAGGCTCCTACAGGGACAATTACTGTGAATGAAATTTCTCAGTAATTCTTTTTTTCTTCCTTTTTTCCTTTCCTTTCCTTTCCTTTCCTTTCCTTTCCTTTCCTTTCCTTTCCTTTCCTTTCCTTTCCTTTC